>NC_088879.1:5268316-5463810 GCF_032884065.1 Artemia franciscana | reverse complement strand
GTAGGCTACAAGAAATTAGGAATAAACCATCATGTTCAGGAAGGTGAGATATAAAACAGTCAAAACATTAAAGTAAGCTAGAATCCTTTAGAATCACAAGAAATCACCCATTATATGAAAAATTTACATTTCTCGTAAATTTAAAAAGTAAAGTAAAATCAGGCAGGCCTACTAAAAATTCAGCCTCTGAGTGAGCAATTATAATAAGCAGCTGCATCATTCAATCTGGGAAACTTCAATCTATGAAATGGATCATTATATTTTGTAAGAGGTAAGCCTTTTACCTGCCCTTGGGAATTATTAGCTAAAACATTGCATCTCTGTTGTTGAACTTTAAACTGTCAAGTTCTAATTTCTTGTCAGAAATGATGTCTCAAGAACAAAGAAATCTCAGTAGTGGTTTTGTAACCAACTTTTTAGTGAACTAAGAATTCAGCTGTAAAAAAAAATACTCAAGTTTAACTTTTAATTACCAAAAATAGCAAAATCTACTTATTAGTTAGTAAATCTACTTACTAGTAAAGTAAATTGAACAAAGCCTTACATAAGCTGTGTTTTAAAAGCTTATATGGCTAAGTTAAACAAATCTGCAAACTTCATGCAAGGACTAGAGCAAGGTGCAGCTTCTTCTTGAACCAGATTGTGAACCTCTAGAACAACCTCAAGGAGAACACTGTTTCTGCTGAATCAACAGATGTATTCAAATGCCATCTGGATGCTGAGTAGAGTGACAAACCATTGGGATTTGACTCAAATGCACCAGAATCTAATCAACTATGTATACAACTGTCATCACAAGGAGTGATTCTACAGGATAAAAAGTCCTTATTTCACTCCAAGCTATGATTTGAGGTAATTTAAGGTAATTAAGGCAAGTTATAAAACCTGTATTGTAAAATTTTAGATGATTAGCTTTCTTGATGAAGGTTTAGAATAGTGGCTCTCCAAAAGGAGTTTTGGTAGAAAAAAGACATTTTTTGATTGCTAATATTAGGCCATGTTCATTTTTATTGCTTTTTTTTTTCATTTTTGACAGTTCACCCAACAAAATTAAGATTTAATAATGTCTGTTTTTGTTCTGTCATATATATTGTATTCTTCCACAATTCTAGACCTTTACTGCTTTTGCCTATTTTACAAACTTATACATGACTTAATTTATGGCAATTTGTAAACAAGAGGTACACCTCTTGAGACTATCCTTAGCCCCCTCCTATTTACCCTCTATCCTTCTGAAAAGAATGTCCTCAACACATTGTTTTGTCTGTTGATGAACTCATTATTTAGAAATCTGGAAAAGATTATAATGGTTTATTCAATCATGTCTAAAAGGATATTAATCTACTTTTTCTGATTTGTGTTGGAGTCCCTTTGGCAATAACCAAAGCTATCATAATTGTTTTTAGAAGGTAAAACCCTATTCCCTTTCCATCATTTCAGGTATAGAATTCTCCGATTCCATTTGCAAACTTGGCGCAATTTCTTGGACTTAAAATAGAAATGTAATGAAAATATTTCCTACTTAAGAATGAGTACACCAGAGGAAATTGTGGTTCCACTTCAAAAAAACTACTCAATTTTTGCAGATTATCAAAGTGGGTCTTTAATGCTTTCAATGCCCTCCCCACCAATTTTGTAGCAGAAAGGTAGGCATGTTGAACCTTGGTTAGAGTAAAACTATGTTTACCCTTTTGAGTAATTTTAATGGTGTGTAAAGTGGGACCTTGGCCTCAACCCCCCCCCCCCCTCACACTCAGTGCATAATGTCATCTTGTTGGCAGAATTTCAGACCTTATTATCTAATAAGTTTTAATATATGTGATTAGAGGAAAAAAGTAAGCTGTTTCAGCACCCCTCTGTCCCTTCTACTTACTTTTTAGCAGAGAATTTGGTATGTAGTGCCTTGTTTAAATAGTAAATATGTAGTGATTTTCAATCTCTATGATTAGAGGCACAGAGTGGGCCTGTGTCCACTTCAAGGTCACATCCCACCACCAAAAAACTTCTACAGAAAGGTGGAAAGGCCAGGCTTTTTTTTATCAATTGACTTGAAAGTAATGTTGTATGTATGTTTAGCCAGTGAGATATTTTCAGAAGCATACTCCTCTTCCCTGATCTTTGCACTGAAGTGCTCAGACCTCTATGAAATATATTTAAGTTTAGAGCAATGCATTTTCAGAGACATGCATCAATTTGAAGTTGCATCTACTGTGAAGTATCCAGATTTACTTGCCATTTGGTCTGCAGGTACTTACAATCAAGGAAATTCTAGATCAGCAACCTTTACAGGCCAGGCATTAGAGAAATTTATTATCAAGGGGTTTTCCTATTTCACAGAAAGTGACTAGTAAGCAAGAATTGCATAGCATGTTCATATTGCAGAGAAAGGTTACATGCTTAGGCTAATTGATTTATTCATTTTTAATATATTCTAAGGTAGGAAAATCTGTGTCATGCAATTTTTTAGGCAATGCAATTGCATAGTTTTGCTATTACTAGTAAAGTGTTAATGCAACAGTTACATGGCAATTGACATAGAATGAAATTATTAGTACATGGGCATAGCATAGGAATCTATCACTAGCATTTAGGGTATTTTTTAGTAAAGTTATATTCTGTTTGATGGGTTCCACTGTAATTGAGCCTAATGTGGTTTAGTCTGGAAGCTGTAATACCAAAGATCCAATTCTTCTGTTAAAAACTCAACCCAGTTCTGGAACTCTTCCATAAAACTTAACAAAAATTTTAAATTATTTAGATCTTTTGAAGGATGAGATTTACCAGTAGGCCAAAGGGTGATAGACTGCCAAAGATTGGGCTATATTTTTAGAAATAACAACATATGTTGGGCATAAGTTATATTTTATGACAAAGTTGTCCAGGATTAGCTTGTGTATATACAGAATATAGAAATGACAATATGGACAATTTAGGGCTTTAAACATGCATTTGGGTGGTTTTTAGCACATAGGAAAATTTTCCACTATCCTCCTTCCCCTAAAATTTGTGCTACTTACACCTATGACTGATTACTATCAATTATTCTTTGTGGTTAATTTAAATTTTTGTAATTTCAGGTATCTAGTTAATAAAAAGTTGGATAATATCCAATTCTTCTGTTAAAAACTCAACCCAGTTCTGGAAAACTTTTCCATAAAACTTAACAGAAATTTTATATTATTTAGATCTTTGAAGGAAGAGATTTACTAGTTGGCCAAAGGGTAATAGACTACCAAAGACTGGGCTATATTTTTAGAAATAACAACATATGTTGGGCATAAGTTATATTTTTGGGCAAAGTGGTCCAGGATTAGCTTGGGTATTTAGAGAATTTAGCTCTCACCTATAACTGATTAATATCAATTATTCTTTATGGCTAATTTAAATTTTGTAATTTCAGGTATCTTGTTGATAGGAAGTGGTTTGATCAATGGAAAAAATATGTTAACCTTGATGGGCAAGATGAGTCTGACACCCAGGAGATATATAACCCAGGACCTCTTGATAACAGCAGTATTCTTGGAAAATGTATTATATTTTTATTTGTTACCTTTTATACATTTACTACTGATCAACAAGAACTAATAAAAATTTGATAGAAAAAAATCTCATCAGTGGGACTTGAATCAACAACCTATTGTACGCTAGGATGACAGTAAACCCCAAAAATTAGAGCTAATGCCCCACCAGTAGAGCCTTTATGTGACCAAATCAGGCAATCCAATTGGACTGCCAAGACCAAATATGTCTGTCTTTTTTTGGGATAAAAATTATCCATTCACCATGGGCAATTTGCCTAATTTAGGCCCACATGGCTGTGGGTTATGCCATCCCCACAAGCACAACTATTGGACCTTTTGACTGATTTGAGCAAAATAGCTATCTAAAAATTTTGATCAAATGCCCTGGGACTCCTGGGGTGCTAAGAATGAAAATGGACAGCAGAGGACCCTAGTTGCTCTCCAATGACTTTTGGTCCATTAGGGTACTGGAACCACCCCTCTCACATGTTTAAAATGACCCCTCAATACAAAGTGACAGAAAAAATGATGCATGAAAAACCCATTGCTCTTTACTAAGTCAGTGCAACTGTGTTGTCCATGACAACAGTTATAACCGAAAGATTAATGGTAGTATTTGAGTGGGGTATTAAAAGAGGGAGGGGAGAGGAGATCTGGAACCTATAAAGTACATTTAAAGCTCTTATTTTCCTGAGTCATTTGAGTTCATAAGCACCTCGTTTTCTTGCTGTTCAATTATAGCCCACCATTGATGTGAAGTTTTCTTTCAATTTCAATGTGAATTTCAAGTTACCCCTAAATATTTTAGTGAAGTCAAATTTTTATCAAATTGATTATTTATTGAACAGAAATTCAAATTTGATTAAGTTGAATATTAATAGCAGCAGTTGAGCAGTGTTAGATACCTCTAGTGCACAAAGTCATTTTCCTGTTGTAAATCTTAATCCTACTTTTAATTATGGCTATCTCTAAGGGCTAGTACACACAACACTTAAAAGGACAGCCTTATTCAGTGTGCCAGGAAGTTGAAAATTGTTAAAATTTTCACGTTAGTTTTTTGCAAATTGGCTGACTTTTCATTGTAAAGAAAATTATTTTTCAAAACATAGAACTCTTAAAGAGACACAGTTAATCAGCTATTAATTTCCATTGCGAGGTATTTTAAGTTCTTTATGCAATGTTTTATTCATTGTAATGACCATTGTGGTAATTATGATTGGTTTTATTAATCACTGTAATAAAACACTCAATTTATTAACTCAATTTAATAAACCTCGGATTTTATTGCTTGAAGTTTTCGTTATGCATTATTGTGCTGCTTTAAAATGGTACTTGGTACTTAAATTTTTTTTTATCCTTTTAATCTTTAAGAAATAAACATCTTAGGAAAGTATTTGTTACTAATTATTTTGTCATGCTACCCTAAGGTTTGAAACTGAATAGTCTTCCAAGTGCTGATGCATTTTTAGCACTCATCAATAATTTCATTTTTCTATCAATTAAAATTATGCATTAATCAAGTCCTGTAAAAATATTTCAAATTCTCAATCTCCTTTTTCAATCATACAAGCTTGTAAGTTTTCTAAATTTCTGTAGTCAGGATTCTCTGTGTTTTAAGATGTTTCCTCTTTTTAGCAGTCAGACTGATCAAGTACAATCATGTAGAATCATAAGTGCTAGTAGTCCTCCCTGAAATTCTGATGTTTTTACAATTTCCTCTGTGTTGTTTCATTATAGTGTGTTTTTGAATTTTCTCAAGGTTTTGATAGCCACATTTTTTTGTGTTTTAAGATGTTTCCTTTTTTTTAGCCATCAGACTGATAAAGCAGACTCCTAAGTGATAGTAGTCCCTATAAACTTTGATGTTTTTACTATTTCCTCTGTGTTGTTTCATTAAAATGTGTTTTTGAATCAAGGTTTTGATAGCCACATTTTTTTTTTGTTTTAAGATGTGTTTTCTTTTTAGCTGGCAACCTGAAGCCAAAACTATCTGAGAAGGAAGACTATGAAGTAGTCCCTGAATCTGTGTGGAATTATTTCAATCAAACATTTGGACGAATGCCAAAGCAAGAGCCCATTTCTAGACAGGTTAGTGAAAAAGATCTCAATCTCTTATCAAATTCTCTTTTTAATGAGTTCTATATTGGACACAAGGGAGTTTATAGGATTTTGTTGCCAGGGGGGGTATTTCGTTTAGTGGGGTACATAAAAAAATTTACAAAACACAGCAAACATTTGTTTATATGTATTTTGCCACTTTTTCTTACAAATGATAACAATTTTTTAGGGGGAGGTTGGTTCAAACTTAGTGACCTCTTCCCCTGGATATGGCCTCGAATGGAAACTTTGAAGTAATTTTGAGTATCAGAGTTACGTTTCTAATTTAGAGCCAAACATGTAGAAATTTGGTTCATGGTGTGGGTGGAGGCTTGTAAACTTTGAGAAAATGGGGGGAAAGCTTACATGAGAAACTGTCTTAAGAATCATGAGATTTCATAAAGAATGGGGGGGGTATGTCCCCTTGAACTCTTTCCTGTGTACACACATGCAGCTGTAGGCGTATAGCTGTTTTGTCACGGGCTCTTTCCAGCTGAAGTAACTTCTGATAGGTCATTACGACATTTTAATTATTTGCAATTTAAAATTTTATGGGGTGAAACTTTTATAGGGGGTCATTACTAAAAAAAAAAAAAATCTTAAGCACACGTGTCTCAATCTTGTATAATTCAGGCAGTTTGTATTTAAAGAATGAATTGATACTTAGATAAAATGAGATGAATAATTGGATATCTGATGTAAATAAGACTGGATTTAATCATTCAGAATTTCACAGAGGCTACATGGACATGAAAAAATGTCAGCTTTCTTGGAAAAGACAAAAATAACTAATTGTTACTTTGACTCACAGTCGTGACGATTACTACGTGTGTCATTAAAATATCCTGCGATTTTATAACTGTTTTGACTGTCTAATAATAGGATTTATCCTTATTTAATTTTTATTTGTACGTCATAGAAACGCAATAAGATATTCGAAAATACCTAACTAATTCATTGTTTTTTTCTTGGTTAGGAATGTAAAGTATACTGACCGATTCAAAAAATCTTTATTGTTATTATACAGTTTACACCCTTTTTTTGCGTGTACCATTGACACCATTTTATACCGTTATTTCTCCGATATAATACCGTTATTATAAGCTTTAAAGTACCAAGGACATCAGAATAAAAAATATCTTATGTCCCTGGATCCATTTTAGGTCTATTCATGTCCGAAAACAGGAATTTTCTAAGATATTTCTTTTGGTTGTTTCAAAATTACGTAGATTTAGGACACTACCACATTTTTCGTAAGTTTTTTCATGTTAAACCATGAAAAAAAATAAGGAAAACTAATGGATTGGATTTGATAACACTTTTCATTTGTCAAATTTCAAACATTTTTAATACACTTCAGCATTTACTTATGCACATATTATACACATTTTCATTTATACATTTACTTATACACATTTACTTATGTATTATACACTTATAATACACTAAAACATTTACTTATACACATATTATACACATTTACAGTTAAATATTTACATTTACTTAAACATTTACTTATACTGATTTACTTGTGCACATATTATACACATTTACTTATACACATTTACACATTTACTTAAACAATTACTTATGTATTATACACTTATAATACACTAAAATGTTCACTTATACACATTTACTTAAATATTTACTTATGTATTATACACTTATAATGCACTAAAACATTTATCTTCCCAAAGACAAACCATTCCTTCAATGCAAAGTTACACCATATTTTGCTGTTTGGCACCATATGATTTTAGCTGATTTTCTGCTGATTATTCAACCACGCTTCATTTTTGTGAATTTGGTGCTCCCTACTAATAAATACTGCATAACTGCACACGGTGTTCTTTTGTATTAAAAGTTGGAATCCTCATTTTTAAAGATATGTATCGCTTAGTAAACTTCCACTTAAACAATTCAACCCGATTTCCATGAAAATAACTTAAGTTCAGCTCAAGGCTGTATCCAGGGGGGGGCTAGGAGGTGTGAACCCCCCCGAAATAATTGTGTGACGCATAAAAAAACCCTAGCAAAAATGAATATAAACACATTTTGGAGTGTTTTTTTTATTGTGTTGTCCCCCTCCTTCTAAAAAAGAAATTCTTTTGTTAACTCCCCCCCCCACCCTAAAAAAATCCTATTAATTTTAAATGTATGAAAAAAGAAAAGGGGAAATGCTCCTATTTAAATCCTGGTAAAAACAAGTTCCTGAGGTAGCACTTGACCTCGTGCGAAAATTTCTTACTAGTGTCTTTCATAGATGTGATCATTTTATTTTATAGTTTTTTAGGTCACTCGTGGGTTTAATTTTTTTTCCATGTGATGATATTGAGGATCAGTAAATATATATTTTTTATTGGGCAAATGGGTGCTTCATTCATTTTTTATAAGATAAGATGACATTTAACCTACTCAAACCATGTCCTGGTTGAACTTCGTTGATGTAAGGATGCTGGGACTTAAAAAAAAAAATTATTTTAGTTCTATTGATCGTATGTTATTGTAAGTTTTTCTTCTATATATTTATGTTTTGCCGAGGATGACCCTTGGACATAGGGCCGAAATATTCATTCAAATTAGATTCACATTGTCTTGCAAAAAGAATCCCCTATTGTTCTTCTTGTTTTTAATGTTTGTGAAAAGATGACGTTTGTTTTGTGAAAACAACCGATGTTACTTGCACCCAGAATAAACTGCAGCGTTGAAGAGATTTAAAAAGAATAAAATTTAAAGAATAGAGATATAAAAGTATGAAGGCAAAAAGAAGAATGAAAATATAACATACAGAAATTGGAGAAACAGAAATTTAATGCAAGTTGCAGACAGTAGAATGAAATCAAAAAGCATGTCAAAACTGGCAAAGTATAAAAGGAACGTTAGTATCATCGTTCCCAACGTTTCCAGTGTACATGTCATATCAAATTCGACGACTATTCAATTTAAAAATATAGTTAACAGTTCAGTTTATTTTTAATTTCTATAATGATGTTCAGCTTTAGAGCTGAAGTCTTGCAACATTTGCGTTACATACAAATATTCTAGAAAAGTTTTCAGATGTTTTAAAGGGATAGGTGAAGAAATTGATGGCAAAAAAGGCTTAGTCTACCACCTATCTATCATCACTGCAGTGGTATCAGTTCATGGTAATGTAAGGGGTTGGGGGGAAGGAAGGTATCACGAACACCAAAAACAAGAAGAACAATAGGGAATTTCTTAAGAAAGCGGGGAAGAAATTAGAATGAATATTTCGGCCCTATGTCCAAGGGCCGTCCTCAGCAACACAGAAATATATAAGAGGAAAAAACTTACAACAGGATAAAATCAATAAAACTAAAATGAAAAATTTTCAAGTCCTTAATTCCTTACATCCTTACCTCATTGAAGTTCAACCAGGACTGAAAAATAAATAGTGATGAAACGAGGCAATTCATTGAAATGAAAGAGAATGATTTAAAAACAGGTTTTTAATGGCAATCTTGCTTTTTTGGCTGCTGATTTCATAGGTCTATTTGTGACAGAATCTGTGTTAATATATCTTTTGTTTTTCGTTATATTTCATAAGATCATTTTTAAATAAATTTGTGCATAGAGTATTTAGTGAATATTCTCCCGAGTCCCTATTTAAGGAAATATTACTGTTAATCTTAAGCCTGGTTTCAATTGCTTCTCGAACTACTTGATTTATGCCTAGGTCATTGCTAATAAGGGCGGATTTTTCAAAAAGTATTTTGTGGCTAGGATTTTCAAAAACATGGCTGCTTAAAGCAGAATCAAAAGAAACAGAAGCAATATTAGAATTTAGAGCTATATTTTTTTATATTTTTGTATTGCTGAGGACGACCCTTGGACATAGGGCCGAAATATTGATTCTAATTTCTTTCCCCTGTCTTGAGAAATTTCCTATTGATCTTCTTGTTTTTGGTGTTTGTGATGGAAAGGCAGTGTGGTCTTCTTCGCAATTTACGGCAAAGATATATTCTTCATAATCTAGGGGAAAGGGCAATTTTGTTATTTTTCAATTTTTTCATTCTAACTACCCAAAAAGGCCATCAAGGTTGCAGCAGTAGTTACATTCTAGTAAGAAACGTGGATTGCATCCAAGTAACAATGTAGATTGGCAACATTGTTTCCTCTGTTTTTGTTTTACATATATGTGTTTTATTGTCTCTTGTAGATTGCTACTGTGCCACCAGGAATACGTGTATGTGGTGGAAGGGGTATAGTTTTATCATCCCTTTGATTGTCCGTACGATCTGGAAATTCTTTGTTAAGAACAGTTTCTTTGTAGGACTTTCTGAATATTTGGATCCAAAAGACCCGTTTCACATGCTTTGTGTCCCATTCATAAAGGCAGTGTGTCCCTAACTTTTGACATATGTGCACCCTGGGTTGCATCCAGGTTTTTTTTCGGGGGGTGTTTGTTTTTTTTGGGAGGGGCGGGGGTTCACAAAAAACTGTAAAAACGCATCAGAAATTTATTTATGTTCATTTTTGTTACGTTTTTACGAATCGGACAAACATTTCGGGGAGGAGGGGTTCACCCCCCCCTGGATAAGGCCTTGTCTGCCCTTTTCTGTAATTTTCTTAAAGCTGAGCACCTCTCCAGAAAAAAAAATGCATGGATCATGATAGCAATTAAAAAAAAAAAAACAGTTTTTTCAGCTGAAAGTAAGGAGCGATATTAAAACTTAAAGCGAACACAAATTATGGCATAAGTGAAGGGGATTACCCCTTCCTCAACACCTCGCTCTATACGCTAAAGCTTCAATTTTGTCCCAATTCTTCGAGAACGACTCTTGAAACACAAGGGAAGTTTAACTAAAACAATAAGAAGGTCTTAAAAGTACTAAATAAACTTTAGCATCGAGAGTGAGGTGTTGACGAGGGGACGAACCCCCTCATATGCATAATAATCTCTGTTTGTTTTAAGTTTTAATATTGCTCCTTACTTTCAGTTGAAAAAACTTGTTTTTTTTTTTATTTAATATCTATTTTTTTTAAATAATGCTGGGAAATTGGGCGCCCCCTTCATAGAAATGTCCCTTCACCCATGAAAACGTTCTCCATTGAAAAATCCTCACACCTAACCCCCTTCCGTGAACCCCCTCCACCAGAAAAAAATCCCCTGAAAACGTCTGTGTACTTCCCAATAACCAATACTATATGTAAACAATGGGCAAATTTCATAACTTGCAGCCCTTCCCCTGGGGACTGTGGGGGGTGGGTGGGTAAATCATCTTTAAAAACATAGTTATTAGATTTTTCGACTAGGCTGGACAAAATGGCTATTTAAAAATTTTGATCGGGCGACTTTTGGAAAAAAATGAGCGTAAAAAGGGACCTACTTGCCCTCAAATGTTTTGGTCACCTCAAAAGGGCACTAGAACTTTGGATCTCCTTTCGAATGAACCCTCTCGCGATATTCTAGAACTATTGGGTTGATACGATGACCCTTGGAGAAAAACAAAAACAAAAAAAAAAAAACAAATAAACACGAATCCGTGATCTTTCTTCTGGCAAAAAATACAAAATTCCACATTTTTGCAGATAGGAGCCTGAAACCTCTACAGTAGAGCTCTCCGATACCCTGAATCTGATGGTGGGATTTTCATTAAGATTCTATGACTTTTACGCGGTGTTTCTGTTTTTTTTTTTTGAAAATAAGGCAAATTTTTTCAAGCTCGTAGCTTTTGATGGGTGTGACTAAACTTAATGAAGCTTGTATCTTTGAAATCATCGAAAAAATCCAATTCCTTTGATATATCTATTGGTATCAAATTCCCGACTTTTAGAGTTTTGGTTAATAGACGATGAATACACAGTTCCATGGTTCTCAGATTATTAATTGCAACCAGTTCATTATAACTTAATCTTAAAAGATTCAATAAATGTTTTCCCCCATTCTAATTTAAGACAACCATTCCACATACCTAATGAAAATCGAGGTTGCAGGCAGGCAAAATCTATTGCTAAGCAAAGAATGTTTGTCTAATCCTATTTGTGAATTGTCTCATTTATTATGGCTGGTTTTTCGATTGGTGTCTTTTCTCTTCTTGTAGAGTTCACTTCAAAAGGTTAGATTTTGTCCGTTTTTTTCTGAGCACTGAGGACGACTTGGTGGAGATCCTTGTCGAAATATTTGATTATTTCCGTTTTCATAGTTTGCTACTGGCTGACAAAATTCTCGTTTTTTTTCACCTGTTTGATTTGATTTTTCATTTATAATATCCTTTCTTGTTTTTGTTTCATACGTAATTGCAATCAGAGATGTGATTTAACTTCCAGTAACATGTTCCTTGCTGAGCGCATGTGAATATCTTGACAAAACTCCGATAAAACTCGTATCCCCGCTTGAAATCCCTTGGGGATATGAGCGCTGCACTAAAGCATGCCTTGCGATTGCCCCTAAATATTTGGACCCAATCAAGTATGCTTTTTGGTAATTAGTAGTCCAAACACTTTACTGAGAGTAGCCCTCGCCCACCTTTCCCCCAAAGAAATGCAATAGGTTTGGCAAAGTTAAAATTCTGTGGTGATGTAAGTTTTCTACCAAGCCTGCTAATTATTTTGTTCTAGGTAATCGATGTTGGAAAAGATAAGGAGTGGCTTCAGTTAGAGATCTATCCCATTGATGTTGAGTTAGAACACATCAATAATAAGAATAAGCAATTACCTGTTACTCGGGAATTCAGTAGAAATTCCACTTTAGGTAAGTTTTGTTTATTAATAAATTATGACTAAACGATATATGTATATATATATATATATATATATATATATATATATATATATATATATATATATATATATATATATATATATATATATATATATATATATATATATATATATATAAATGTATATCCTATTATTTTTTGAAGTAGGAGGAGGCTCTGTTCAAAGTACCTCCAATATGCCCACCAAGAAGCCCAGCACCAATTGTGACTAGTTTCTTATTGATGCTGTTTTCCCTAGTATTTTTAAACAAATGTATATCACCCCAGTTCCCAAGAATAAGGCTCCCAATGATTTTACTGATTTGAGGTTGGTTTCGAAAACGCCGATTTCGAAAGTGCTTGAATTAAAAAAAGAATTTATTTGATGATAAAGAAGGTAAGATAGATTCCCAACAATTTGGATTTATATCCGAGCATGGCACTTTATTATGTGCTGAAATTTTGGATTCTGTAACAAAAATAAATATTTAGAAAAAGATGAGCAAATTCTGTGGCATTATTCGCAGACATAGTCAAGGCTTTTGACAGTTTTGACTGACTATGGGCACATTTTCGTTTCAGTAGATCTCAGTGTGTCTACATGATCGCAGCCAGTAAAAAAGAGTTGTAAAACATGCTTTCAGCTGTTCAGCTGTAAAGAGCTGAACATGAGTTTATGTATTGATTTAGAATAAATGCCTGAACTTTCCAATTCGTCGAAGTTTACTCGAACTTGAGAGACCTCCTATTAAAGGACCAAACATTAGACTCCCTAGTCCCATCCTTAAGTTAGACCTTGGAAGCAGAGACTGGGTGGCCAGAGAGAGAATCTGACAGACTCCCAAAAATGACCTAATCCTTTGGGTGGTTTTCGCCGACGCAGACGAGGATTGGTTGAAAATTACAGAAGAGTCTGCTGTTGAAAGATTGGTTGAAAATTACAGAAGAGTCTGCTGTTGAAAGATCGTATTGGACTATCGGTCATTGTCCGGTTCCCGCAAAAAATAAAGATAATTTAGATTTTTTAAAAGAGCTGTAACTGAGTGCATGGATTGCATAAATTTAGACTGTAGCTTGTATCTAAAGGCTCTGTGGTCACCAATGGATAAAGAGTGTATCTTGGACACACCTGATTGATAAGATTGATATGAACTTTTTTTGTTTCAGCTGATGTGGTATGAAATTTTTTTCTTTCAGCTGATGTGATATGGTAAATGGAAATGTATTCTTCACACTATACATTGATCCAATATTTTGAGCAAGTTTTAATCTTAAATACTGAATATGATTATGAAATGACAAAAGGGGATCAAGAAAAACTCCTAAATAGCGATATGATTGGACCCTGCAAATTTTTTGATCACCAACCTGAAGCTCTTGACAAGAAATCTCTCGAGTGGCACGTTCTGAACGACCAAATACCATAAATTTAGTTTTTGTAAAATTTGGTATTTTAAATTAAAAACAAACCATCGACTAACTGAGGTAACACTTATAGTCAAATTTTTATGATGACTCTGCAAAACTTCGACTGTTCTGCGTATGTTGTGCTGGTCCTTTACTTTTTTAAAGGACCGCAATCAAAAGTCTGCAAAAGTAGTCAAGGGTGTATCTTGACATCCCTGATTGATGTGAACTTTTTTTCTTTCAGCTGATGTATTGAATGGATTCAGGCTAATTTATACAATCAAGACAACAACGCCAGTAAAGATATTTGAGAAAGAAAGTAATGGAAAATTACGGGAAATCACAGAGTCACAAAGCTCAACCTTGAATGATCTCTGTTTGTCAAGTGGAACTAAACTTTCTATACAGACCGCAAATCCAGATGGATCATTTCCTAGAATTGATGCAAGGTAGAATTTACTCTTATAAGCAGCTGTCTAGAACCAAAACATTTCCAGGAAAAAAGGCTTTTGGTTATATGCATATGGTAATCTGTGTTATGTCACATTGTAATCTGCTTCGGTGTATCAATTGTTTGCGTCTGCAAAAGTGCTATATATATCCTTTACAGTTCGTTTACCTTTGGTTTGGTGCAACATAGTAACTTTAAGCTGTAACTCCGTAAGCTGTAGTTTTTTTGTACTGTGTTTTGTGTTTTGTCTGGCCCCAATGCATATAGTTGGAATTCAAAAAAGGAGGGCATTAATTTGTGGGATGGGGTCTAATTATATGGAGTATCTTTTAGTTTTTTAGATATTAATAACGGAAAAGCCAGGGGGGTCAATTTTTGGAGGATACCCCCTGCCACTATTTTGGAAAATATTTCGTTTTATGTTTTCATTGAAGAATACGTTTTTAGAATTTGAATGAAAAATGATTTATAATCCCTATATATTCAGAAAATATTTTCCACCTCCCATATATTTTCGTCGGTTCCTATTTAAATTCAAATTTCATTGACGTTCCCATTCAACCAAATGCAGTTGTTCATATTGCGGCTTAGGATTGGGATCGCAAACAGTTGCTAGTTGCGATTGAGTTAATTTTTACGTTCCGGCGTAACTGGTCCGGCGTAATTTTACGTTCCGGCGTATTTATCGAATGGCATTGTGACATTATCAGCGTTCTTACTAAATCCTAGAAACAAGCTCTCGAAATGACAGTCACTTGATGCGGGGGCGAACTGAGATAATATAGAACTTTAATTACTTAGTGAATAAGCCTTCTACTAGACTAGTGAGGGGGAGTAGAGTCATATCAGAGTATACTTGTACAGTGATTCAATTGCCCTGTCGGGGCACTTCTTTCAGAGAACGGCACAATATCAATTGGGTGCACCAAAGTTTGAGAGCTTAGATCAAAATGTGTTTCTTTCACTGATCGGGTATCTAAGGAAAAACTTCAAGTATTTGTAGTAAACAGACCAATGTTTTAGTTTCTAAGGTAGGTAGGTAGGTAGGGAATTTTATTCAAAAACAATACAATAACTTTCTTTCATCAGCTAAAAAAAATAGACTACAATGGCCTGTAAGAACAGCTGACATCAAATACGATCCATTTCTTTAAAATATTTCACTTACATCAAAAAGAAAAATAAATAAGATAAATAAACTACAAAAAAGAAAAAAAACACAAAAAAAGAAAACAAAACAAAATCTAATGATTAATTTAACAAAATGGGGGGAGATACCCTTCTCTCAATCTAAAATACTAGTTAAAATCACTAGTTCTTAATCTAGTTCGTGTTATCGAACTAATCTCATATTAGCGATATATACAGCAGGTGAGGAGGAGCAACTGCAAGAGTGAAAACTGGCGCTGGTATCAACAGAAAAACCTACTAACGCCATCTAGCATGTGGCGACACTTTGCATTTTCTCTGTAATAATTTATCTGTCATGAACTGAGATCGGATACTTATTTACTACCCTAATTTTACAATTAGACTAATTATATTTATTATTCTTATTATTGTACTGAAAAAAAATTACTAAGTGCTACCAAAGACGAGATGGCGTTGATACTTTTTTGTCGATGTTTGTGCCAGTTTGAGTGTTATAATTTATCCATATTCTTCGGTCCGTACGTTATTCTCAGATACTTTATAGATTTGACAGGGGATAATCGTTCGTTTGACGATCCCATAAAAAATTACACTGCTTTCTTGCTTACTTGCCGAAAGACTAAATTCCAGAAACTCAGTTTTTAGTGCGTTTACTCGTAAAACAGTACTTTGATATTCAGTAATCAGATGGTTAATCTTCTCCTGGAATTAAGCAAGATTGCAAATTAGCTTTAGTAATCTGTTCGCATACGACAGCAAAATATAGTCATAAAGATTGATGCTAAAGGACGGGGACGGACGGGGCTTAATACAGCTCTTTGTTAAAGACCTCGGAGAAGTCTGATAGGTCTACTCAGGTGATCCCGGGTCATTTTAACCTTCACAAAATAGTTTGATAAAACAAAAATGATACAATATATGCACTGACCCCTCATTCAAGTAATTCTAGAAACGCCTGAAACTGGACAACCGCGTCAGTCGCAATTGAAATGACCGCAGCGTTGTGCAAAAAGGGCAGAAGTCCATTTTTTCCGAAAATGAGTTAAGCATATGGCTCGAAAGAGCTTCGAGGGATCTTTCAGTTGGTCTATTCAAAGGGGACTTGTGTTTAATTTGATCGAGTTATAAGTTGTTCCAAAAGGGCATAAAAAAGAGCGTAAATCCGTTGTCTTTCAAATAACGAGCAATTCAGAAATTTGAACATTTCCAGCGAATTTCCATCCAAAAGCCAACTAGGAATCAGTCTTTAAAGTTTCAAGTTTCTTAAATTATGACTTGTGAGAAAGATTTTCTCTTTGTCCGTTTTATTTGGTTGTCCTGTAAAATTAGGAAAAGTGGACTTTGGCCCTTTTTGCAAAACACCTCGGATGTCTAAGGTGCGTATAAAGAGGGAGGATGCCATTCTCTGAGCTTTATCAGTAGTTTTTTTTTTAACAGTCTTTTTAAAAAATACGCAACTTATGTTTCTGCGGAATCCGAACTGATGCTAATCAAGTCTACACTTTCCTGAAATTTCTGGAAGCAGAAGTAGCCCTAGGACTTTATTGAGAACTACTACTAATAACTCACTGCAGCACCAATCCGCCTGAGGCCAACACAGCTACGCACGCTCTTCCTTCAACCTAATCTATTTAAAGCCTCACTCTTTACACCCTCCCAGGAAGTTCCCATTTCCTTTAAATCTTTATTTATGAATCATCCCAACCCAGACAAGGACGACCTGCTTTCCGTGTAGCCCCAGACGGTTGGCCAAAAAGGACAATCTTCGGTAATCTGTCATCCTTCATCCGTAGAACGTGGCCTAGCCATCTCAACCTTTCTAGAAACGGTAATTGGTCTATCGTATATCCTGTGCACTCATTAATTGATCTTTTTTCTCATTTGGGGCTTATTTGACACCACATCCGTACAAAATAAACTGGGAGCCATCCCACCGTCGACACAGATTTAGAAGAGGAGAGCGATATGGTCAAACAATAGGTCTGTATTGTAAGCTATCCGGACATATTCTGTCATGCTTTTTTGGGTTTTAATTTGCTCAGTATTTTTACTGGGGCCGGCTTAAATATCACGAAGATATTCGGTACTTTTGATAAACTTTTAAATTTTTCGCCAAATGATTATCACAATTCTTTTCTAGCTTAGGCTCTTTGGAATCAAACACTATAGAGTAATGCTTAACCCATTCATCCTCCGTAAAATCAAAGGAGCATGGTTTAAAACAAGTTTGGGGTCTCTTGAAGAATTTCCACATCACGTTCGAATCTTTTCCCTCTTGATCTAACACTATCAGCTTCTTCGATTTATAGTTTTTAGTTGGATTAAGGTAATAATTCTTCGTACTCAAACAACTGGAATACCACCCCCGCCCGGTATATATCGGCTTTTCCAAATATTGTACCGCAACTTTGTCCGATTTTTTCGCTTGTTTTATTCAAGGATACTTGTCCCACCCTGGTTTTTGAAAATCAGGACGGACCTTTTAACATGGGATGGTAAAATTTCCCCCGGTTAACAGGCGTGGCAGATTTCCTCACAGAAAATGTTTAGTGTAGCCAGATCCCGGACACCACGCAGTAGCAACTGGTGGGGCACTTCAATTTTACTTAAGATTGTATGAAAAGTGTATTGATAAGGCAAAGTGTCTATCTTTTCCCACTCCATCTTGGTAAAGAAATTTTTAGTTGCTTGGACTGCGGCAGACTGAAATGGGGTTGTGACCGAATGATCGTTGCAAGTATGGTTGGAATCAGCACTTACATTTTGCATCGGTGGAAAGTTTTTTACCATTTTACCATTTAGTCAATATTACTTCTTGAACCACATTTATATAAACTGTTGATTTTTGTCGCAAGCACATGTTCCGTCTGGTACTGCTGCTAGAAAAATGTTTGTTAGTTTACCAGGTACGGAGGGCTTACACTGGAAGTCTTCACGGATTAAAAAATTGTCTGTTTTCGATTCTACTGATGGGTCTGCTTAAACGGCCACACTCTTGGGTATATAGTCATTATTCAAATTAGTTTGAAGATATACATTGATGAGGAAAAAGCTAGTTGGTCGCAGAGATTCCACAGAAGCGTAGATGTTGCACGGCTCGTACAACCTACATGGGATCAGTGACACCACACAGGAATGGTGCAGCTAGGTCTTCCAAGCCTAGATTGTTGCTTTACTTCATGGATGAAAACGGGATCTGGTAGTCGACTATTACAGGAATGCCTAGAGTCTAGGTCCATTGCCGCTAGGTCTTCCAAGCCTAAATTGTTGCTTGACTTCATGGATGGGAACGGGATCTGATAGTTGACTATTACAGGAGTGCCTAGGGTCTAGTTCCATTGCTGCTAGGTCTTCCAAGCCTAGATTGATGCTTGACTTCATGGATGAAAACGGGATCTGGTAGTTGACTATTACAGGAGTGGTGCCGCTAGGTCTTCCAAGCCTAAATCATTGCTTGAAGCAGAGGGAAATTGTCTTTGGCAAGCAGTTACTCTTTTCCACAAAATACATTATAATCGGAGCAGATCACACTTAGATAGTCTATTTTCGCAGCGTTGTGACCTTAGATGTTTTGGCAAAAGGCCTTTAGCTTGTTCATTTTCGAAACTGAAAATGAACAATCTACGAAATTGAACAAATATATTTTGTTCATAGGTTTTTTAACAGCTAGACAGGCTATAGCTTTGTTGTTAATTCTTTCTGTTGCAGCACAGGACACACGTGACACTGCACGACTGATAGTGGACCTCTCTTGTCGATTCGTGGGGCCCTACATAATGGGGGGATAATGGGCATAATGGGGGCAGCAGTGTTGATTACTGTATTCTCGAGCCAAATACGATAGGGATTGACACCTAAAGCACCACTTCTGAATTTCTTTGAAGACCGTTACCTTGAAGTGGGTGTACTCGAAATAGATACCTTGCCAGATAGGCCTGGCACGTGATAGTGTGTTAGCAAAAGCCAGTCAAACTGTCTATGAAGTCCCAAATCTTTTAGCTTCTCTGACATGGGGGTTAATGGTGATTATTTCCTCATGGGTGCTACCTAGCAGGACAAATTTGCAACAGCCGTGAACTTTTCTATTGTGATATATCATTTTAATGTCAGATATCTTGGATAGCATGTCACTTTGGGCTTAACCAGATGTTGTCAACTTCGTGTTGACTACGACCTCAGCTTGTTGCCAGTTAAAAGAAATTTCACAATATATATTCGTAGTTTTCTTTCTTTACGCTTGTTCTCCTCTTCTCCACCTCCTCACACCCAGTATGTGTTTTGTTATTAATAATTATAATGAGGCATTTCAACCTTAAGTGGTCTCTGTTTACGAAGTGGAGTTACTTTTCAAACAGGAAATCTGGATGGATCTTTGCCTAGTACTAATACAAGGCATCAATGCCTGCTGTCATAAGCAGCTGTATAAGCTGCTGTCATAATGCCTGCTGTCATAATGCCTGCTGTCATAAGCAGCTGTAACCAGCAGAAATTCAGTTCAATTCAATTCGTTTATTAACAAAAAACAAATCACTCACTGTAAACTAACTACACCCTAACAGAGCACTGCCCATAACGGGTGACAGTATTCATTCAATCATCAAGAAAAGAAGTATAAGGTAAGAAAAGAAAAGAAGAAGAAGGGAAAAGAAAAGAAAACAAACGTAAATTAATAAAACAAAACATAGAGAACTATCGGTAAAAAAAATTAGGATCTAATTCAATATTTTCCAATAAGAAGCTTTTAATCTTACCTTTGAACTCTGGTAGGCTATTAGCATTTCTCAAAGTATTTGGCAAATAATTCCATATTTTCGGTCCGGTAAATTTGATTGAAAAACCAGATGACATTCGTCATTCGTGAATTTCGTCACTCCTTCGAAAAGCCGACATGACCTACTCAGGTGCGGTATTTTTGCTTACTTTATATAAAGTTTCAGCAATCTTTTTTTCTCGAAGTCGAGCCACATTTAATTTCTTAAGTTTTATGAAAAACGCCTTCACACTCTGACGTGTGTGAAAAAGTTTTAGGTTATATGCACCGTATATTGCAATCAGCCTTGGTGTGTTGGTTGATGGCGTCTATAAAAGTGCTATATATATATATATATATATATATATATATATATATATATATATATATATATATATATATATATATATATATATATATATATATATCTTTTTTTGATTCAAGTATGTTTGTAACATCGTATTTACCTTCAGTTTTGTACAACACAGTGACTTCATACTGCATCTGCTTGAGGTTTTCTTTTGCTTGAAATATGTTTTGATTTTTCCTGGCCAAGATGCATATTGTCAAAATTAATGAATGAAGGTTGTGTGCTTAAACTAATTGAGAGAGAATCCTTCTCCCCTCGTTGACTTCTTGTGAGCTGGATCTAATTATAGGAGATATCTTTTAGTGTTTTAGACATTAGTAACAGAAAAGGCACGGTTGTCATTTCTTTGAGGGGTCAATAGCCCCCTTAGATTCTGGAATTTTTCGGTATTTTCATTGAAAAATATTTTTTTTAGTATTTTCAGTGAAAAGAATCGAAAAAGCAAAATTGTCCCTTCCTTATTTTAAAAATAAATTTTTTCCCTCCTCCTTCAATTTCATCAATTTACATCCATTTTTCATAAAATAGTTATTTGTATTTTGGGTTAGGGTCTCAAACGATTGTAAATTACGACTGGTTGAATTTTTTCTTTCTAACACAGCTTTTCAATAGGTATTGAATAGCATTAAAAAATTAGCTCCATTTTTTACTAGATCTTACACAAAATTCACTCGAATCGACAATCTCGTGATAAGCGGGTGGAATCTGATAGTATAGAACTGCAGTTACTTTCCCTCATGCTAGAGTAAAGAGGTGGAGTGGGGTGGGAGGTTCAAATTTTAAGCCTTTAAGCTTTTTTTAGAGGAGGGAGCTTACATCTTTCCACGAAAAAAAACCTCTGATAGTGCCTCTCCCTATTTGAGTAAATTTGCTGGTTAATGTTGTGAACCATGGATGGAGGTTGAAAACTCAGGCATACAGTTATGTAATTTATTCATTTCGTATACCCGTGTGTTTGAGAAATTTTCTGGGTATTTGTATTATGTTTTTCTCTTGCTTTTTCCAGTTTTTTTTCTAAATATTTCGTCGATTTTGTGTTGACTGTTGCTTTGACTTGTTCTTTGTTGAAGAAATTTCGAACGTACATCTTCGTTTTTTTTTCTGTACGCTCAATTTCCTCCATCCCACCGCCTCTCCCATCCAGTTTGTGTTTTTGTTACTAACGAAACTTACGACATAATATATTGTCATTTGTGTTAAATTTTTTTTAGTTGAACATCAATTTTTGTTGAAAGCTATGTTTTGAAGTCAATTTCTAATTTTTTTTTTCACGTTAATTTTTTAGTTGAAACTTTTAAGTTTAGATTGTTTTTAAATGTACTGAAATGAAAATACGGAGAAATGTTTAGTTTCTAAGTTATTGTCAAAAAACGTGAACGGGTGGGTCGAGTTATGCTATCCGTCCTGCGAAATTTAATTTTAGATTATTTTTCAGACTGACATCTTCAAGTAATTCAGTGATTGCTTTGCCTAGTTCCCATGCCGAAAAAACGACGGGATTAACTAGCTCTCAAATGTGAGTAATTTACTCTTTGATTTTGTTTAGTTCATCGTTTTTTTCATCCCTCTTTCTTTTCTATTCACTATTTCTATTTCTTTCTTTTCGCACTTGAATTTTCTCTTCTTACTTTTTTTCAAATTCTATTGAACATTTTTCCTTTGGTTTTTACAGTGTGAGGTATGTGTGTTAGGTTGTAACCATTTTTACAATTGGCCTATTGTGTAGACACAAAAGTTGCTGTTGTATCTGGGTCCAGTAGCACTGGTGGGTTTCCAGGTCATGCTGTTTTATCTTCTATGTTATTATTATTCTTCTATTTTTTCTTGTATCCTTTTCTTTCGTGTTTATTTAGGGTACTGTTCAGACTTTGCACGTATATGCATTTCTTTTTTATTTTCTATAACTCACTGTCTTAATTAGAGGAATTTTAATTATAAGTGGAAAGACAGCGTGTTCTGAGAAATTATTTATGTTTTAGGGCGAGTAGTCGAACGTACGGCATCAATACTGACGCATCTGGCTCCAAAGGCTATCAGCCTGGACTCTGTGGTCTCAGTAATCTCGGAAATACTTGCTTCATGAATAGTATTCTACAGGTATAGCTTGAGGATTTTAGCTTATTTGATGGTATCATGCAAAGAGTATGGGTAACTTATAAAAGTGGGAACTGGTGCTTCTGTCGACAGAATCAACGCCATCTATTCTTTGGCTAAATATAATCTTGTCATAAAATAGATGTCATAGAATACCCATGTCATCTTGTGTTTGGCGACACTTGGCATTTTTTTCAAGCACTGTTATCATTTTTCTGTCAGGAATTGAGATTAGATACTTATTACTGCCATAATTTTACCAGTTACACTAATTAAATTAATTATTCTTATTATTAAATTGAAAAAATTGGTGTGTGCCACCAAATGCTAGATGACGTTGATAAGTTTTTGGTCTATACTAGCGCCAGTCCCACTTCTATTAGTTACCCATACACTTTGGGTATCACGCCTGAATAAAGTTTTTTTTTTCTATTCATTGTGTGGCTTCACGCCAGTTTTTTGTTTAGAAATATTTCCCAGGCTAACGTCCCTTTTCAATGTTTCTAATGACCACCTTTCTGCCCTTTCACTTTTATATAAATTACATATTTTCTTTGATTTCTATCTCTTTAGATATTTTAAACCATAACTGTATGTGTGAAGGCTAACGATGACGTTAGTTGCTTCTTAAGAGGTAATTTTGAGCACAAGGAGGTCACTTATGCTTTTAACCTTACATCTGATATGCTCCGAACGCTGATACATACCATACCATCTAAACATACCATAGCTTCGCAGACTTTAATCGACGCTTTAAGATACTAGTTTTGCCCCTTGTTTCGGTATTTTGAAAGCCCTTTCATTAGTTCGTTACTTGGAAGTATTGCCCAGTATGTTTCAGTCTTTCCTAGTTGTCCCTTTCAGTTTTTTTTTTATCTCTACCCTTTCTCAAATACATAAACTTAATATTCTGTCTGATTTCTGGCCGTTCAGGTATTCTGGACTTTCGCCGTCCGTGTGAAGCCAGAAAAGACGTTAGTTGTATTCAGAAGACGTTATTGAGAACTTGAGTCACTTTTGCCTCCTAAACATGTATCTCATATGCACCTTTTACAGATGCTTCTGACTAATTCATACCTCTGAAGACTATAATGTTAGCTGTCAACTTTGACTAATGGCCATTGTTTTCAATATATAATCTTTTTTTTTATTAAGTTTTTCTATGGCCATATTTCATGCCAGTTTTGCTTAGAAACATTATCCAAGATAACTTTGACATTCAGCGTTTCTAATGGTCAACTTTTAAATTCGGCCCTTTTGCCAATATATAATTTACATGTTCCCTTTCATTTTTAGTAGTTCAAATATTCTGGAACATCATCATCTGAAGCTAGAAAAAACGTTAATTGCTATTTATTTGGTCTTATTGAAAACAACGCTATTTTTGCCTTTTACCGTATTTACTTAAATAGTCCGTATTGCTATGCTTCTAAATACTTCATTGCTTCGGAGACTATAATCACTGCTATAAGATATTTTAATTTCTTTTGCATATTTTGCCAGCCTTTTGCCGATTTTACTTAGAAATATTGCCAATACTTCGTTTTCATCATTTCCAATGGTACCTTTCACCGTTATAGCTCTGCACCTACACTCTTATAAGCTGCATATTCTGTATGATTTTTGACCGTTCAAGACCATCCCCGTGCGTGAAAAAATACGTTAGTTTTTAAAAATTAGAAAAAATAATTTCTGTACCAATTTTTTCCTGGTTCGACCATTTTTTCCGTATCTTTCCCCTACTATACATGTTCCCTTTCATTTTTAGTAATTCAAATATTCTGGAACATCATCATGTGGAGCTAGAAAAAACGTTAATTGCTATTTATTAGGTCTTATTGAAAACAATGTTATTTTTGCCTTTTAACATATTGACTTAAATAGTCCATGTGACTATACTTCTAAATAATTCATTGCTTCGGAGACTATAATCACAGCTATAAAATATTTTTTTTTTGGGTATTTTGCCAGCCTTTTTGCCGATTTTACTTAGAAATATTGCCAGTACTTCGTCTTCATCATTTCCAATGGTACCTTTCACCGTTATAGCTCTGCACCTACAATAATATAAGCTGCATATTCTGTATGATTTTTGACCGTTCAGTTGTTCAGACCCATCACTGTGCGCGTGAAGATTAAAAAAGATGTTAGTTGTTATTCAGATTGTTTCATTGAGACCTAGAGGTCCATTTTTGTCTTTAGATCCTACATGTCAGGTGCTTTGTTCTCTGTCGGCATTTTTTTTGTCTGTTCTCGTGTTAAATGCTGTAATCGGTCAAGTTACTGTTTCTTGTCGTCAAGTGTCTGTTTTCACAGTACTAAAACTTCGAAAGGATTTTTTTGGAGGAAAAATTTGGACTTGGGTATAGGTTGAAAGTTTCTTCTTGTGCTAGAAAAAGGGTCATTTTTCACGAGGGTTACACAATTTTACCATTTTCATATTATTTATTTTATAGCTACATTGTGTCAGTTATATATATTTTTGGCCTTCAAGATAAGATAAGGTTTATTCGTCATGAAACACACATATAATATTACATTTTACTATCCCCCAAGAGAAAAAAGGAGAAAAAGAAAGAACATGTAAATAAGATAAAACTATAGGAAAGAAAACTAAAAAAGAACTCGGCCATCATAGGAGGAAAAGAGGGAATGCTCGTTCTGCCTCTCTTCTTCCGTTGGCGCTGGATTTAGGGGAATGGTCGCAGGAGTCTCGCAAACCAACTAATATAGTATATACTCAGATTGTGAGGAGTTCTAGGGAACTGCTCATACTCGTACAACCATAAAAATGGTTTGAGAGCTCTTCAAATTTTTATCTTGTGTTTTATTATTTATTTTTTCATAACTTAGTAAAGTTGCGGGTACAATCGTTCCAGAAATTATAATCCAGTTTAGGTAGAATTTAAATTAATTTAAAAATAGACTAAATAAAACAATAAATTAATTATAACTTTAAATAGTTTAAGTAAATGTTCACAAATAAATAAAATACATGACTATGGTCATTGATGAAGTTAATTTCATATAAGTAAATCACTTCCAAAGAGAATTAGTTTAAATGGCATGATATATTCTCGTTTGAATAGAACTAAACCTATTTAAGGCTAGGTCAGGATTATTTTAGCTACCATCGCTTCTTTATTCAGACGCAAAAGACGCAAGAATTTGCATGAAAAAAGAATTTCCCATTGGAACCTACGATTCCAATGAAAAAAATTCCAAAAAAAAAAAAAGTAAGGAATTAAGTATTTGGCTCTATATAAAATAAGTACAAACAAGTAATTAAATGGTTTCTGGGACCATGCTGCTTTCTTTTTTTAAATAAAATGAGAATTTAGAAACACAAGTTTGTATAACCTACTCGTATTATTGTAGCAAATAACGAACCAGGTCCCATAGTAACCAAAATTAAAAAAATGTGTTTTAATAAAAACTTTCTGTGAGAAAAAATTGTCATTTGTAGCTGATTCAGGAATGGTAACTATTATCTGGTTTAGTCTTATTTGCAAAACATTATTTCGAAATTAGATTTAGGCAATTTCGAAAAATAACCTGAAAGTCCTAAAAAAGGCGTCGGATCGAAAAAAAGCGTACCGTTGCAAACGCCATGGTTGAAAACTATTAATAAAGACTTACAGTCCCTTGGCTTGAACAAAAAGGAAAATCACTTGTCTACATGGGTAGCCCTGATGTGTCCTCTTTTTTATTCTCCTTCTTCACTACTAGCTGGGCATTAAACACCACAGAGAACTTTTCAAGGGCCCGTTTTCATAATTGTCAAGAATCCGAACTCGCGTGACGTCAAGAATCGCGTGACTTTAAGCAACCGCCACCTGAAGCCATCCTACCAAGCGAATATATACAGTCATTAGGTTTCCGACCTCACTAAAGAGTATAGGCCGCCGTTTTTTCTTCTTTTTTATGCCTTTCGTTGGACAGGTTTTGTTGCTAGTCTTTCGAACCGGTTTCACAGTTGCTGCTATTTATTTCTGTTAGGATGAGGGAATTTGGGCTCTGAAAGCCCATGAATGTTCACAAAGCTAATGTGATGGATATCGACATCTTAGTTAATGATTTGTGGTCCATATTCACAACTGAAAACAAATCGTCATGATTATCTTCCGGTCCCTGCCGTGTTCAATGGAAGAAAGTATTAGGTCTATCTCTGTCTCTCCTTTAAGTTTATAGTCTTTGTTATAGCACTCGTTTGAAAACTTTCCCTTGCTCGCCTTTTTCTGTCATATGTTAATTTCGGCAGAAAAAAAAACATTATTCTTGAAAAGGTTTTCATACCCTTGAATACCTACTGCACATCTTATTTTATTTTAGCATTGGCCTTAGGCGGCTTGGTGCTGCGGTAAGCTGTTGGTAGAAGTAGTAGTATATTTTATTTTAGCTTATTATTTTACTTTTTCGTTGAAAAACCTACTAGATTTTTGTTCTGCTTTGTCAAGTCTGACGTTTTTTGTTTGGATGTAGTTGATAGTGTTGATAGTTTCTTCTTCCTGGAGACTAGCCTGAAACTTGTTCTCGGCTCGGATTTTGATTCCGGTGGTGAAATTTTCTGAAAGTGTCTCCATACTATTTTAAACAAGAAGAAGAAGAATAGATTGATTTTAACAGTTTCCCCAACTTTATGGTCTAAGCGCTTAAACTTTCTCTAACTCCAGCTTATATCCGTCGTTGTAACTACAAACAATCCTCACAACTGAAAACAGTATTTCCATTCTCCGTAACTGAAAACAATCTTCACAATTTGATTTTTTTTTGTCAATCTTCAGAATAGAAAATGGTCCTCACAAATGTAAGCAATGTATCTTACTTAAAGCAATAATCATCTTTTCATCTTCCAGTCTTTGAGCAATATACCCCCACTGACGTTATACTTTTTGGAGAAACGGTATTTAGAAGAAATCAATGAAGATAACCCCCTTGGAAATCACGGTGAAATCGCAAGGGCATACGCTGACTTAATTAGAACAATCTGGTCAGGGCAGCATAGCTCCTACTCGCCTAGACAATTCAAAGTAAGTACATGAAATGGACTGTATTATGTAAAGGTAAAAGATGTGGCACAAGGTTATAGTCCAGACCGATGGTGCTGATCCCTTTTTAACGTTGAATCCCTATTTAACCCGCCTCAGCTTAGAAATGACAATACAAGGATATGTCGTGAGTAGTTCTTGGGGTTTGGTATAATATTTTCGGTATTTTTTGAGATTTATGTGAGGAAGCCTTAAGCGTGTAACCCCTTTTCCTGCATGTTGACTGAAGAGGGAGGTTGAGGGTAGTGGAAACTGCCATTATTGAGCTGGAATGTGTAAAATAGTTATTGGTTTTCCGAGATTTTTTGAGAGGAAGCTTTAAGTGTGTAACCTTTTTTCTTGCATGTTGACTGAAGAGGGAGGTGGAGGGGAGTGGAAACTGCCATTACTGAGCTGGATTATGTAAAATAGTTATTTGTTAGTCAAAAATAAACTACTACTGCTACTAGCAACTCACTGCAGTGCCTAGCCGCCTCAGACCAACATAGCCGCGCACGCTCCTCCTCTATCCTAATCTATTTAAAGCCTAACTCTTTGCACCCAACTCCTTATGTAAATCAATGTGATGATCTACTCAGTCAATGTGAAACCACTCTAAGGCCTACTAAGGACTACTACTGCTATTAACAACTCACTACAGTGCCTAGCCGCCTCAGGCCAACATAGCTGCGCATGCTTCTCCTCTATCTCGTTTAGTTATTATAATTAGAACAATCTGGTCAGGGCAGCATAGCTCCTACTCGCCTAGATAATTCAAAGTAAGTACATGAAATGGACTGTATTTCAGTCCATTTGGACATGTAAAGGTAAAAGATGCCGCACAAGGCTATAGTCCAAACCGGTGGTGCTGATCCTTTTTTAACTTTGAATCTCTGTTCAACCCACTTCAACTTTGAATTGAGAAAACAAGATATGTTGTGAGCAGTTCTGGGGTTTGTATAACATTTGGCATAACTTATTGTGTATTTTCCGAGATTTTATGAGAAAAAGCCTTAAGTGTGTAACCCCATTTCTTGCATGTTGACTGAAGAGGGATGTTGAGGGTAGTGGAAACTGCCATTATTGAGCTGGAATGTGTAAAATAGTTATTGGTTTTCCTAGATTTTTTGAGAGGAAGCTTTAAGTGTGTAACCTTTTTTCTTGCATGTTGACTGAAGAGGGAGGTGGAGGGGAGTGGAAACTGCCATTACTGAGCTGGATTATGTAAAATAGTTATTTGTCAGTCAAAAATAAACTACTACTGCTACTAGCAACTCACTGCAGTGCCTAGCCGCCTTAGACCAACATAGCTGTGCACGCTCCTCCTCCATCCTAATCTATTTAAAGCCTAACTCTTTGCACCCAACTCCTTATGTAAATCAATGTGATGACCTACTCAGCCAATGTGAAACCACTCTATGGCCTATAATAAGGACCATAAGGATTCCAATTCTCTCTGTTCAGTTTTGCAACTTGTCTACAGAGCGTAAGTACCAGTTGTGCCAATTCGTGAAAATATTGAGAGTGAGGGCAAAGATTTCTGTTTTTTAGTGTTGATTGCTTATGCAAAAAAAGTTATTTTTAAGTCTAGGTGAGGTGAAATTTTTGGGTTTTATTCGATTATCTTAATGAAAATACCAAAAGAGGTATTTTTCAAAATCTGGTGGGAGGGGTCTTTGCTCTACTTCTACCCATATTTTCCTATAAATTCTTACATTTTCCACATAATTGTGTTGCGAGAGCAACACTTTGGTTTTGTCCCGGTTTTTTTTGTTTTTTTTTTCCTATGCTGCCGATCTCAGGTTATTCCTGGAAACTGGTAAGGGTCTAACCTGTGCGGTTTTTACGGAAAGTGTGGACCTCAGGCCGGATTGATGAATATGACATTACATTTTGGAAAGCTCCGTAGAACTCTTGCCTGGGGCCAAAAAGGATGGTTTTTGCTTGTCCTCGAGCCAGAGCCTATGGTGTGCGACGTGAAGTGGAGTTATATAGCCTATGTCAGAGAGGAGTATCTGAAGTTGTGCAGCCAAGCTTTCGTTTCATCAAACCATGTTTCTGCTTTCGAGTGGAAAGCTCCGTTCTAGCAGGCAAGCAGGCAGGCACCAGTTTCAAATTGAAGATGGACTAAAATCTATAAGTGTTAAATATATGCGGTAGTTCCCCGGCCCCACAGCCAATATATCTTCTTTGAGTGATAAATAGAAAAATTTACAGAAACAAAAAAGTGCGATTTTCCCACGGGTCCGAAAGTGCTGCCATCTATTGTTTCTAGCCATTTCTGTTCGTGATTTCAGCTGACTTTACCATTCTTTTTTTTCTACTTGGGATTGCAATAGAGAAATGGTATCACATGTGCATCTTAAATTTTGAAAGTTCTCTCATTGCTAAAGAAATTAGAGCTTATCCTTTGCTCCTTTCTAAGTGGTGGTGTTAGAAAGTTGGCCTCCGGCAAAAAAGTCAACTTTTGAACTAAGACAGATAGAATTTTTTTTTTCAATGACAATCGATAGACCTTGATGAGCTGATCAAAGTATATGTCATCCATTTTTTGTTACAAAAATTCCTTCATGACATACACCAGTTTGAAAGTTTCAAGGGGTTGACAACTTCAGTGGTAAGGTACACACTTGAACCAAAAATAGGCCGATACCAATTGTGAGATATGTAGGGGACTTCCAAGCAACAGTCGATTATTAGCTTATAATCATCTTTGGCAATGAGGGGTTTGCAACTTTTGCTGATTGGTGTACCTATTATCTGTTTCTGGTGTAATTGATGGTAAGAACAACTTGGTTCCCGATTGTAAGACATGTAGGGGAGTTGTAAGTAATAATCGGCTGTTAGGCTACAATGACTTCAGCGACAAGGGGTTTGGAACTTTTGCTAGTTGGTGTACCCATTATTTGTTTCCGGTGAGCTTGGATGTATATCCCGGGAGAGGGACTTGTAAGTAAGAATCGGTTGCTAGAGGAGGCTCATGAGGGGCTACAAATTTGTGCAAATTGGTACACATCTATGGAATCAGGGACCCATAAATTTCCTGTAATGACTCGCCATCCAATAATAAGCGATCCTGGATGGCGAGTCATTACAGGAAATTTATGGGTCCCTGATGGTATTTTGATCCTGAAAAGTTACAGATAGCTTTATAATACCAACTAGATTACATAAGATAATGTTCCAAGTTTCCATCCGTCACGATGTCTACGATTGAAAAGGATAAAGTTCAACCGGCTGCAAAGTGACATTTAGGGGCCTAGTAAGTAATAATCGGCTGTTAGTGTGGACCTCGGGCCGGATTGATGAATATGACATTATATTTTGAAAGCTCCGTACGACTCTTGCCTGGGGCCAAAAAGGATGGTTTTTGCTTGTCCTCGAGCCAGAGCCTATGGTGTGCAAAGGATAAAGTTCAACTGGCTGCAAAGTCAATTTAGTCCCTTCTTCCAATATTTTTTTTTTTTCAACCCTGAGGAATAGCCTTTGATCATCTGATTACTGATTGTGTTATTCTTTGTCTCTCACGGAAGAGGGACTTGTAAGCAAGAATGGGTTGCTAGAGGAGGTTCATGAGGGGCTACAAATTTGTGCAAATTGGTGCACATCTATGGTATTTGATCCTGAAAAGTTACGGATAGCTTTATAATACCAACTAGATTATATAAGATAATGTTCCAAGTTTCCATCCGTCACGATGTCTACGATTGAAAAGGATAAAGTTCAACTGGCTGCAAACTCAATTTAGTCCCTTTTTCCGATATTCTTTTGCTGTTGTTTTTTCAACGCTGAAGAATTTGATCATGTGATTACTGATTGTGTTCTTCTTTGAATATGCCGTTTTGAAAGCTTTGATAATTTTGACAATTTCAGCATTTAACCGATAGCGAAGAAACAAAACCAAAGTGTTGCTCTCGCAACACTTTAATCGGCAAAACCGAACAAAGGTTGTCGCAACACTTCACGTTGCCCAGGCAACGTAGGTCTAGTTCTCTTTTTATTTTAGCTAGTCTTTGTTGAGTTAGTGATTTATTTCTTGAGTAATTTTGCTTCTGTCCTGAAAAGTTAGTGCATAAGGAGGTGGGACTCGAGGTTTCTCCCCTAGAAATTTTATTATTTATTTTAGTAACTTCCTTTGGACTGATCTATGAATATGCCCATATAAAACCCGCATAAAGTTAATTTAATTTAATTAACTTAAAGTTAAGTAAAGTTAATTTAATCTTTTTCAGACTTAATATCTTTTTATCTAAGTTGCAGTAATTTTGTAACAACTTTGAAGTAACTATATGTATTCATAACACCAGTCTCAAGGATGCTACAATATATTTTAATGTAAAGGGCCAGTGGTCCCAATCGGGTGGATTTTGCTCCTCTTACCTCCATTTTTTTTGGTATTTTCATTGAATTCTCATTGAAAAAAAAATACTGCCCCTATGTTTGGAAGTGTACATCCCCCTCAACATTTTTGTAAATTATCACCACTGTCAGTGGAGTTTCCACATTTTCTGTTTCCATACCTCTTAATTTAAATAGTACATGATGATCTAAACCTGAACTAGAATGTAGGAATATAGTTTTATTATTTGTGTTAAATTTAAGATGATGTAAAAAACATAGAATTTTAAAAAATTAGTTGGGGCATAGGACCCCTAGACTGTAGCTGTAGCTAGACTATCTTCAGCCAAAACCTAGTGCCTATATTATCTAAGTTTTCCACAAAATTTCAAAAACGGTAATTTTTTTATTTTGGAACGGAGAAATATATTCCATTAGGTTTTCTGAGTGCCATTTCTTCTCGTCTTCGTCACCTCGTTTTCTGCTTTATTTAGCTAATAGGTTTGATAATTTTAGAATTCCCGCACTAGGTCGTAGCTTGATAAAACTGGTGAAACCCGTTTCTACCTCCTATAAAAAAAAACGAAAAAAAGAGGATACAAAAGTACTTTTCTATACAAAAAAGGGATTTTCCTTATTGCTCAAGCCAGGGGATTGTAAGTTTCATGGTTGGGTTTTGGGTCATGGCGATTCCAGTGGCTTACTCTTTATTTCGATCCGATTCGGTTTGAAATAACTAGTTCTGGGCTACTATTGGCCGAAGTTCGGCCTTCAGTAAATTGTAGCTGTAGATGCAGCCACGATTGTTCTGAAGCTAAGAAATTAGCAGATAGGAAAATTCTGACTTTCGCCTCTGGATTCGAGACTAATTTTTGTTTAGTTATTATGTTTTAGTTGTAACAACTGTCTGTAGCTGATAACTAAAAGTTAGTTTCATTCGGGATCGAACCGGAGACCTTCTGCGTGTAAAGCAGACGTGATAACAACTACCCTATAGAACTGTTAATTCTGATGTGAGGTATGAATGTATACATTTTATAAACGAAAACGGTATTCCGGGTTCTGGTAGTTCAGACCCTTGCAGCAGCGGGGGGTTAGCTTTGAATAATATTCTGTTCTGTGATTTCTTCTGAAGGAAATGCTATGGTTTTACATTCTACTTGACGACTCCATAAAAGAAGACACATTAATAAAATAAAAATAGCACCATTATATTTTTTATTTGATACCTACTCTTTTCAAATATCATATTCGTGTTTCAGACAATGCACACTTCACACTCTGGTGGTCACGGATAAATATAAGAAAATATAGGATAAATATAAAGCAGAAACAAACACTCAAACAAAGAAGTTTCTGCTTTATAACATGCATTGATCTGACTATCATGCTTCCTTCCATTATTGTACATTTTTAAACCATTTTTATATGATATTTTTATTAAAATTAATTCCATAGAAATCACTTAAAAGGGTTGTATTCACGAGCCAAGAATGTAGCAAACCCATTTTAGCGAAGAAGGCATGATCTATCACAAGACGATAAACAATGAAGAAATATATTATTTAGGACTATATACAAGACTACTGTGGGGAATCGGGCGCATTGTCACAAACGCAACTATTATATTGTAAAATAGCCTAAAATAAGGAACCAAATAGTCTTTTGTTTTAAAGCGTTTACTTCAGAAGAGCTGCTCTCATCCGGTTGTACCGTTTTTTGTTTGGGGTTAAATTGGCTTTTCTCAAAGGTGGCCATGCTAAATTGGGGTTGTCCGATCAGCTAGAAATCTTTGGGGTTATTCGTTAGGTTAAGATTTGCAGAGTTTCCAAGGATGTACTTTGAAAACAACACGCGGTCCCGAGTCATTCAAAAGACAAGGATCGTGTTGAAGTGAAGGAGGACTGTGGAGCAAGTGGACTTAAAACTTTATGTTGAGGAAGGGGGAAGGGCTAAATTACTTTTATGTCCAATCCACCAAAAAGTTTTTGTACTGTTAATTCCTACGGGACTTACGGTCTTTTGACGGTTACGCTGCGAGGTGGATCGAAAGACGTGTTGTTGCCGGGTTGTCAAAATGGCGTATCTGCAATATCCTGGGTATTACTTGGGTTATCAAGTTGAAATTTTTAGGGAGTGTTGAGGGAGGGGGGATATAGTTGAAACTTTTTGGCAGTCATCGACAAGGAAGGGAGGATTAAGGGGACTCTAAGTTTTGTACTGTAGGGAGAGGCTAAACATAGTACTTATCGGCTATATGATAAACACTTGAAAAGTGAAGTTTGGTTAGTGGTAATGAAATAAAACAAAAACAAATTATGATGAAAATATAATACTTCAGTAAAAAAATGAAAAACTACCCCAAAGAATTATTTAAGGAGGGCCTCACAGCGTAGTATATTAAGTACGTAGCCTAACCTAGGTACCTTTTTTGCCCCTCAACCAAAAAAAACTTCATAAATATTGTTCACGGAGTGAAAAACCCTTGTTTGCCTAGCAAGCCGAAGGAATTGTCTTGTTAATGAAGTTGCTTGACTAATCTCTGTCTTATGAGCGCGTCACAAATTATCGAGTGTTTATTATGTAACCGATAAGTACCTAAACATGTCTCGTTTCTCTTTAAATAGATTATTTTTGTTTTTCCACTTTAGATTATCGGACTTAAATCTAACCACAGTTATGTAGCGAGAAAAAAAAACAAACTGGATGTTGCTAGTTTATCAAAATAGCTTATCTCTAACATCTTTGAAACGACTTAGAGATCAAGTTGAAATTTCCAGGATCTTTTGGAGGAAGGGGCATGTGGGCCTCTAATTCTAGCTGAAGTGAGGAGACAGAGAATGGCTAAACATACTTTGTCTCAAATCTATCTAAAAGTTTATGTCCTGTAAGTCCTTGTGGGATAAAAATCAATCCACGAAGAAGTAATAATGTAAACGGCACTATATGGGCCCTGGTTAACAGAATAGGGCATACGCCACATCTCAAGAACGGGGTGGGAAACCGAGCTGAAACTTTTAGAGGGTTAAATGGAGCTCAAGTTTCATCACAGGGGAGGGGGAGAGGTAATTCTAAAAAACAGTGTGCGTATTCAGGCTATTAAAACAGCATATCTGTAATGTCTCGAGAACGGGCTGCGGTTGCAGCTAAAACTTAGATAATGTTGGAGGGGGGGGGGTGAGAGGACTTGAAATTGTATGTTGGAAAGAGTGACTAAATTGTTATGTATCTCATCCACCTAAACGTTTTTGCACTATAAGCCCATATGTTAATTAAAGCTTGTACATGCATTCACGTCTAAATAGGGAGGCAGATCAAAATGCGCTATGTACTGCCAGTTTATCAAAAAGGCGTATCTGTATCGTCTCGGAAATGCCTTGGGGCATCAAATTGAGACTATTCTGGGGCTTTAGGGGCCAAGTTCAGATTCTAACTTAGCGAAGTGGGGGAGGGGACTTAAAGATTATGTAGCCCCGAGCCGCTTGTATCATTTTTGGACTATAATATCTTATGGAACCTATAATTTATATACTGTTAGGAAGCGAGATAAATTAAAAGACACTTTGTTGCCAGGTAATCAAAACGTCATATCGGGTCCTGGGACAAAGACAAAACGCGCAGCGGATGTATGGGGGGAGTCGACCTTGGATCCTGACTGGGGGGGGGGGACGTATAAAAATGCAGGCTCATCTGTTTAAATTTTTGGCTGTGTGAGCCTCTGTTGGACTGGAATATATTTCCGGTGTAGTAGCGATGTAGACGAAAAGAATTCACGTGTATCCAGGCTATCGAAATAGGGTATCTGGATTACCTCAAGAATAGATTGGTGGACCGAGTTGGTGAGTATTTGGGGCCAAGTGGACCTTGAATGTCGACTTGGGAGAAAGTTATTCATTTTTTCTGTTTGTTTTAAGTTTGAATTGTTATATGACTTCATTTTTGCTCGTCTTAAGTTTAATATGGTTCTTTACTTTTCATTAAAAACTTCTTTCTTGCAGCCAAAGTAAATTCAGAGAAATGAAAAGACTGAAGAAAAAGAGTATAATTCTACACATTCTATTTCAAAGGAGAGGTGGGGGATCAATGTGCAGGTGGGGAGGGGCGAATAGTAGCCAAATTGTCTAGATCTTTATGAACCTTCAGATATATAGGAAGTGGTATGGAGGGGGGGGGGTAGGTAAATTCATCTCTTCCTTCATTTATACTAAGTCTGAATAAGGGTGCTGCGGGATTCTGCCTAAACTTTGGAATAAAGGTAGAATATTCCAAAGTTCCTTAGCATTATTATTATTTTTTATTTTTCATGCTTTTTCTGTGGTTTCTCAAATTTGCATAGGGGAATCGCAAAGGGGAGGGAGACGATTTTCGAGGGGGAATACACCTGGGCACTGACAAACTCGGCCTCATACACCCAAACTACACACACGCACACACAAACAAAAATTTCTGCACAAACACAAATACCCCCCCCCCCATCCAAAAAAAACAACAACAAAAAACAGCAGCAAACACAAATTAACAAATTACATGGGTGAGAACAACACGCCGATTTCATAAACCTCAAGACAATGTAATTTTTAAATTTGACCGAGTTCTGGTTGAACATAACACAATCTCAATTCATTGGGCATTTCTTCACAAACTCAACAACCAACACGTCTAATAATAAATCGTTATCTGGTAGTTATAACCAACAGTCTAAGCTTCAGCTGAGAACTTGAAATTCCATAACCATGAAGCTATGATACACATGTGAAAAGCAAAGAAAAGAGGTAATAATTCGTGATGATAGGTTGTACATAAACAAAGCACTATGAATTTTACAAATTTTCTCAAAAGGTAGTATTTGAAGTTCACGGTAACGATGCCTTTTACGTTCTGATAATCACCAGTCATATAGCCATATGAGGAATGAGGTGATTCACAGAAGCTTTTAAACAATACAAACAAAAATATAACATATACGGATGTAGAAAGCAAAATATAACATATGGTAAACATATGTTATACGGTTAACATCAGTGTAACAAATATGGATAAATGAAGCAAAAAAAGACATAGTTCCAAGGTGACATTTTCGGGTAACCTTCAGAATAACTGCGGTATACAGCAAGCAGGCTCGTATCCAGGATTTTTTTCGGGGGGAGGGTTTACAAAAGGATTTTTTTTTGGGGGGGGACTGAAAAAAACTAAAAACGCTTCAAAAATTTGCTTATATTCATTTTTGTTTCATTTTTACGAGTCGGACACTTTTTTTGGGGGGGGGGCTAGCTCCCTAGACCGGACACGGCCTTGACATCAAGCTACTATTTTATGGCCAGTTTGTTAGTGAACAAATTGGTAGTAGAATAACCAGAGCTGTGGAAATATCTAGGCGATCTATCTTTGCTAAACAAGACTTGTCTTTTTTCTCTGTGAATTGTAGTATTATGACGAAAAAAATTTTGGGCCGGTTGACGATTTTGTGAGGTTTTTTTTTTAGATAAAAAGTGTTTGAATTTGAATTTAGACCGGAAGTAAATTTTTGTGTGTTGAACCGCTTGGATGCTAAATGTTATATTGTTTCTTTTTATGCATGGCACAGTCAATACTGTGAGCCCCGTTGTAATCTCACTCGTTCTGGTCACATTGCTTTGAGCGTTAATTCTATGATATATTGAATATGCCGATTTTGTGGTATATTAAATCGGCTCCAATATCTCATTAATGATCTAAAAATTTGCTCGTGATACCAAGAACAACCAAAACCCTTGGTTTCGGTAGCAACTGTTGCCACATTTAAAAAAGAAATATGAGTCGAAAATCAGCAAAAAATCAGCTAAAATCATATGGCACCTAACAGCTTAAGTTCATGGTCCTTTCATTCGAAGGTGCAGTTGTATTTGGGGATGAACAGATTTTTAATGTTTGAGTTTTAAGAACAAATAGTGTTGAAAGCAAATCAGGTTTGCTTATTTGTTTTAACGTTGCAACACTGACGAAAATGTTTTACAACTATGAAACTTCTTAATTTGTAAACAACAAAAAAAAGTAATCTCAGAATATCGTTGTTTTCAGGTATAAATTTTCCCAAGCTGGATAAAGAAGGCAAAAACATTTTTATTATAATTTATTTGATTGAATTTTTATTTGATGATTTTGTCTTATATTTTACTTATTTATAATTTTGACTGATTTGGTGAATTGATTTAATCTACTTTTGTATTATATTTTTCTTTCTCTCACATCAAATATTGGTTATACTAAATATATTTTCTATCAATCCATTGATTCCCCTTCAACTATTTCAAATAATTTAGACAATTATATGACTATATACATTCCTCAAATAGTCATATTATATTCACTTTACCCTCTCCCCCTCCCCTGATGGGCAACCCTGTATTTGTCTATACAGAAATAAAAATCAACCGTCCCTGTCCCCCTTCGAAATATCTTTAAGTGTCTGACTCAATAGTTGAACATCCTTAATTTTAGATACAAGTGGGTCGTTTTGCTCCTCAGTTTTCTAATTACCTCCAACACGACTCTCAAGAACTACTCACCTTTCTTCTTGATGGACTCCACGAAGACTTGAACAGAATCAAGGAGAAGCCTTATATCGAACTTAAGGACAGTGATGACAGAGATGACGAGGTTTGTTTTTTTATTAATATTAATTCCTTTTGCAACATTCTTATACCTGTAGCAGCTGTAGTCAACCAATATATCTTTCTTTATTTTTAGATACCCAAAAACTCATTTGTGCTTTTGTTTGTATCGTTATATCGTTTGTTATTTTTATATATTTACGTTTGTTGTACCGTTTATGTTATGTCGTTTTTTGTCTTTAGATACCCAAAGACTCATTTGTGATTTCTTTGATATCGTTCGTTGTTGTTATATATTTACGTTTGTTGTACCGTTTATATGTTATATCGATTGTTATATCGTTTTTTGTTTTTAGATACCCAAAGACTCATTTGTGCTTTTTGCGTGGGTCGTATTTTATTTATTTTGCAATATTTTAGTGCTTTGCAGGAGCGGTTTTCAAACAATTCCACAATTTTCTTTTTCCAGATGCTAAAACTCAATTGTGCTATTCTGATGGGTTGCGTTTATTTGTTTATTTGTTTTGCAATATGTTTCTACTTTGCAGGAGCTGAGTTCAAACTACTCGTCTGTGCTCAAATTCGCACAGACCCTATGAGGTGCTTACCTTCAGACCATCATGGGATTGATAATTATGCATTACGGTTTTTGGAATGTTCTCTTCCTTGTAATTTATACCCGGTTTGTTTTTATCGCGTCACGTGTAGCCGTTTCATATACTTCGCTTATTGACAATATTCTTTCGCCTTATACATGTGAGGCTACGTCTGTGATTATGGATGAACCATCAAGACCATAGTATAATTATGTCAGATTATAAGATTCAAAAGACTCTGATTATAGAAATTATTATAAGAAAAAAAATTCTGTTGAAAATATATATAACTCAAAAGTAGCCCTTTGTGACGTAGACTGGAGTGAAGCTGTAGAAGAGCGAGAAATAAAATATATACCACTATGTATAGTGTATATAGTGGTATATATAAAATATACCACTGTATATTTTTTATAGTTTGAAATGAACAATTATATCATCATTGTCCTTATGAAAAAGCGCATCATAAAATTTTACCAAGAAAACATGGATTAATGAGTCACTCCTGAGATCAGTTAATGAAAAGAGCCATCTATATAAGATAATAATGGAATATTTGTCAAATGATAACATCCTACAATTTAAAGATTTCAAAAATTTGTTGGTGAAAACTCTTAGAATAAGTGAAGAAATATATTTAAACATTCTTTTAGGAATGCGGATTCACCAAAAACTTGTGATCTAATTAAACAAAAGATTGGAAGCAATTGCAATAATTTTTACCCAGAATTGTTAATAGATAAAAATGGTTTTGAGTTAAAGGGACATGAAGCTATTGCAGAATCCTTCAGTGCTCATTTTGCTAGTACTCGTCGTCTTGGATCGACTTCAGCTTATTCATATAAAGAGTACTTTCCTAAATCAGAGGATACAAGTATTTTTTTGGCCCCATTTAGTTTTGATGAACTCCAATAAAATTTAATAAATTTAAAGCGGGCCGATTCATTAAGTTTGAATGGACTTTCAACTAATCTTTTGAAACACCTTATATATCTGTACTTCATATACCTCTTGTTTCTATTTTAAATTTGGGTTTATCTTCTGGGCTATTCCCTACTAAATAGACAAATACCCTAGTTGACCCACGGTATAAAAAAGGTGATAAAACTAGTGTTAATAATTTCCGACCTATTGCAATACTTTCATTGCAATACTTTCTCCTTTGTCAAAGCATGTGCATTTGAGCATTTGATACTCTAGGTTATGCCATTTTGTTTGAAAAATTGAATTACTCTGGAATTTGTGGAAGAACATTGGGTCTAACAAAGTCATATTCACGAAATCGCGGATTCCAAGTAGAAGTCCAAGGCCATATGTCTCAGCCTAACTCCCTGGATGATATTGGAGCGCCCGGGGGTCTTACGTGGACCGTCACTATTTTTGATATATATAAGTGATCTCCCTATTTATTTATCCTATAAGGATAGCCTAGCAGTTGTGTTTGCAGATGATACAGTAGTATTTGTTAAAGCTAAACCCCTTAATTATTGATTGAGAATTTGGCGTCTGAAGTGAATTCAGTTATCCAGTGGTTTTCTTGTAATCGTTTAGTCCCAAATTTGTCTAAGACAGAATTTATGGTTTTTGGAAGATCTAAGGAAGAAGTTGCTAAAGTTGGGATTGATGAGTTAGTTGTTTTTGGGTGTAGAATTAGAATGGTTAAGACATATATATATATATTTGGGGATTATTCTTGATGAGCTTTTATCTTTCTGTGGTCATTCTGACATTCTCTGCATAAAATTATCCCAAATTTAGGATGTTTATATCGATTAAAGTATGTCTTCCTTTTTCAGTTAATAGAAATATTTACCTTAATACATTTCCTAACTATCTTAAACCCATCCAGATATTGCAAAATAAAGCCCTAAGCATTCTTGGTATTTTCTTTCATCGTCCTGGACGACTTCAACATCTTTCTCAAACAAAAACTTTACTTTTGTTTCTTCATATATTAAACCCATAGTCAACTTAAGGATTTGGAATTATCGCTCTGGCATTATGATATTCAGTCTTCGGCGAGTTATTTCTTTGCATCACATATTCTTGTCACACCCTTTCGCTCAATCGCTTCGTTGGCAACTATTTATATCATAAAAAGTTAAGGAAAACGGAATTATCTTTCAATTGAAAAATAATTATATGGAGTAGCACATTTTTTGTAGTAGCTGGTGCCAAGCTAAAAAAAAGAAACGTTGACAAATCAGCTAAAATAGTCTAAAAACAAGTGGCACCGAACACCTTAAGATAGTGTAGTATTCCTTTGATGGTGCATTTGTCTTTTACAGCCAAGTTGGTCAACTTGTAAAATGAGTTTGAATTTATTAATTTATGCTCATTTAACTTAATGGATTTATTTAATTTAATCAACTTTTTATGTATATTTATTCAATATAAATTTGCATTTACTGTACGTTTATGACAAAGTATATATTTAAAAATGTCGAAAACAAACAAGTCTGAAGTGATAGAAAAAAGAAAGAAAAAGAAATAAAAATCTGTACATTTTATACCTATTAAAACGCCATTAATGATCCTTTATTTTAGATTGTGGCCCAAGAAGCATGGGAAAACTACCGGAAAAGAAACGACTCAATAATTGTTGATCTGTTTCATGGGCTGCTTAAATCGACTGTCATCTGTCCTAAATGTAGCAAAGTTTCCGTCACCTTTGATCCGTTTTGCACCCTTTCTTTACCGTTGCCTGCCAAAAAGGAAAAGACGGTTGAGGTAAGATTATAAGACAATACTGATATTGGCAGGGCTGTAGGAATATCAAGCATATGTGTGGTAGTTGGCACGTATTTTGTAGCCAGTTTTCTATGTGGGGTTGGGTAAGAACTTGAGCGATTTTCCAGAGTACGCCCTTGTCTTAACCGCATAACAGCCATGTGGTTAATAGGTTGGCCAAAAATCATGGACGAAGGGTCGCTGGTTCGTGTCTCATTCGTAGCTATTGCTTGGTTTGGGACGTGGGTTAGTGGCATATCCCTGCAACACCAGGGAAGTGTCGCTGGTTCGAGTATCGATGATGGCTATGGACAAACTAGATCAGACAATCTTAGTTAATTACGCAACGAACGAATTCCTACACTGTTATCCCAAAACAGAGGTAAAAGGTCCACCGTGAAGCTTCACTAGTCGAAAAGCATTCGCGAAGTGGCCAATCATTTGTATCGACTAGCTGGCGAGTCCTGTTTGTGTGATGGTGAGTCCCGGTGTTGGGTTTAGGGCAAGGATTAGTGGCGTATCCTCACAGGACAAGCCACCCAGCTTCAAATAGACTCCTAGTGGAACCTAGGAAAAGCCACAGAGAGCATGGGCTGATTGCCCACAATCACGCATACACTTCATGCCCGGGGTAGAGTATCAGTAGATCGGCACCTATGCTACGAGAACTTACAATAAATGGTGGTTCGATCTCACTTTCTAGGGCTATAATGAAGGAAAAATTAAAGTCTTCAGGTTTTATTCCAAGGGCAGCTAATAATTTTTCGAATCCCACCGCATGGTTTTTTTTCGGCATTAATCATTCCCAGCAGCTAAAAGAGGTGCTCATGTAAGCTTTATCGTTTATTATTACGAGAAAGGAAATTTCTGGAAACTGGGAAATAGGAAACTCTAAGAAAATAATAAATAAGATTTTATATTACTAGACTCTAATTACATCAGTATTGAGAAAGCAATGCATTGAGGAAGTTTAGGTGATTTAGATTTATCGGGGGTGATATGTATGATGGGCTATATTTTTCCTCTTCATCATTAATAATGTATTTTCCATATGCAACTCTTTTCTTTTTGGGAACGTAAAAGACAAGCTTGTTCAAATAACTACCCAAAGCAACACAAGATCGCACAGTTTGCAATTGGAGCCTGTGAAGATGAAGATTGCAAGATATAATTCTTACCATCATTTGTTCATAACCCGGGTCATCAGGGTCTGGAACAAACTCCATTCCCAGTCCAAAAGATGAAATCACTGGAAGCATTCTCCAATAGCCTAAATATTAATATACCATATCTCGAGACTTTCAACCTAGGACGACTTTAAATAGCAATCGTGCCGCAGTCGATCTGCTCTTCGCCCTGCCATGACACTTTTCTTTTAATAAGGTGTCAGTTATGTGGAAATTTTGCATTGAGAGGCGTGAGGAATAAATTATTATATCATTATATTAAATTAATTTCTTAGCAAACAAGGAAAAGAACAGCAAATTCAGCATATGGAAATTTCATTGCATATACACAATCTGGGGTACATATCTGACAATTAGGGGTCTCTGCTAAGGGGTCTCCTCTTCTCTATTAAGCTAATAATAATGTATGAAAGTATTCTATATTGTGTATCTACGCGTAAGGTACAGTGAATGGTCTTCCGTTTTATGTTGTCTCCGTAGTGAAATGACACATAGAGATGGCTTAAAATAGCGATTTAGTGTCTAAAATAGTTTCAGGTCTTTAGATCTAGAGCACTGACCAAAAATGGAATCTATAAAGAACTGCGGGGATACAATTGACTTATAAACTTTACAATAAGTCTTCAAGTAATTCAACCTACATTTCCATTCATCTTTACATTGATTACGGTCCTGAACATTACGACTTTTGTAGTTTCGATGATTATATATTTATAGATTGTCTTGCGAATTCTTTAAGCATGATTTTGTAAACACAAATTTAAGTTTTGTAATATTTTCGATATTCTGGCCTAAAATGATCTTTATGAGTCGGATCCCGCCTCCAAAAACACTGAACTCCAGAACATTTTTCTAGACTTAACACAATAATTCAAAGAAACAACATCCTTTTCGTATCCTTTTACCTGTGTATTTTATCGTTTTAATATATTTTGCATCTGAACCACTCAAATATCGTTATTTTAAGATAATGATGGTAAACCGTTTTTGTTCCTGTATATTGAGAGGTGTTGCATATGATCGGGGGGGGGGGGGGGAAGACGTTGCATCAATAAGATCGGTCTGCTGAAAAAAAAAACTGTTTTAAAATTTCCCAGTTTTAACTGCAATTTTAGGGTAGTTTTAACTAAATCTAATAGTTCTTTTTTTGGCTTTCCCAATATTTATCTCCCGGTTAGGGAAAAGTCGCCAGCTAGTCGATGCATTTGATTGGCTACTTCCCCAAGATTTTTTGACTAGTGAAACTTCAGGTTGGACCTTACTCCTCCGTTTTGGGATAACAAATTTTGCATTTCGTTCTTTGCGTACTTAACTAAAGTTTTCTGATCTAGTTTGTCAATCTTGGAAACACAAAGATTTGTAAAAGAAAATCTTTCTTTTCATTTTTGTCGATTTTATTTACGTTTTTTAAGAACCAAACAGTAGTTTATAATAACATTTAATCAGGCTGAAAATTTCACTCTTGTATATTATCTTTCCCCCTCCCCCCCTCTCTCTCTCTCTCTCCCTCCTCCTTCCTTTCTCTCTTTTCCTTTTTCGTTCTTTTCCTTTTTCTTCTTCCTTTTAGGGAGAACAGAAGTAAGTTTTCTAAATATAGTCGACTCTCTCTCTAACTCGAAATTTACGGGACCACGATTTTTCTTCGTGTTCGGCTTATGTATAGTTCGAGTTAAAAGGGTCATTCTACATAAAATTTGGCTGTAAAGGTAGCGAGTTATAGAGGTAAGTTGAAAATTCGAAAATTGAAAAATGAAAATTCGAGTTACGGAGGTACAAAATCGTTAAATTTACTCCCTAAAGCCACTTCAAAGTTAAGAATAACTTTATTAGTGTATTATTGACATGACATATCAAGACTTGACTTTCAAATATCAATAATAAATTTAGTTTACTAGAAAATAGACACCTGAACATTAACCGAGTCTGATACAAAGATATTTAAGCAAGATTAACACATATCAAAGTTAACACATTGCAACTTGCCATGCAGAGGTAAACTTCGACTTGTGGAGGTAAAGTGAAAATTAAGTGAGGGATTATCTACTGAATTTCGAGTTATGCATGGTTTTTTCGATTTAGACAGGTTTTTCCAAGGAGATTGAAAATATTTCGAGGTATCGAGGATTTCGAGCTATCGAGGTTCGAGTTATCGAGAGTCAACTATATAAATAATTTGAAATAAAAATAAAGTGTATTTAAAAAAAAATAATATGAAACCGCTCTAAGGGCATGCTCTCATTCAAATTCATTTTCGTTATGGGCACCAGCGTTGGAAGTGGTTCTTTCTCTTCCAATTAAAAAAAGAAAATTTTGGTCTATAATGAGCAATATGACTATGTGAGATATATAGTAAATGTATAAAATCATGTAAGGGTATGACCTCAGTCAAGTCCATGTCTGGGTGACAATATAGGAAATGGTTCTTTCATTCATCAAATTTTATTTTTCTAAAAACAAGGATGTGTTTGGTCTATTCTATTCCTAGACTGTTTTTCTTGTTCTCTTTTTTCTCTTTTACATTTTTGTCATCCAGATGTTGACAACTACTTTTAAAGATGTCTAAAGGTATGCCAAGTCAAAGAAAGCCCTTCTCAATGACCCCCTACGATATTAGTCCTCCGTACCTGAAGCAGGAACTTTGTAAGATCTGCCTAACGTTGTGAGCAAACAGAACGTAAAGTACAGACATTAAAAATATGGTATCACCACAAGACGTATATACTAATGTTTTTCGAGACCAGATATAATATCTGGATATATATGGATTATAGATATTTCATATATAGTAAGTAAAAAAAAAAAGAGATTGAAAGATCAACTACATTTAGTTTTATCGAAGTTTTCTTCTGCCATTAAAATCATCTTGGATTTACCCTATACCCAATTTTTTTTCAACGTTGACAATGACTTAAATATATGTTTCAAGGTACATTTGGTCAAGGAAGGCCCTTCTCAGCGACCCATACGACATCGGTTCGCCGTACCCAAAGCAGGAAATGTGCGAGATCTACTCGAAGTTGTGAGCAAACAGAACGGTGTGCCTGTGAATGAACTCGTTGTGACTGAAGTTTGTAATTCCAAGTTTATAAAAGTTTATGGCCCTGAAGATTCGATATTCTCAATGACTGATAGGGATACTATCTATGTGTAAGTGTACAGATTATATAATTGTATAATTATATTCATATGTTTCGCACATAATTCACTAACATATAAATTTAATAAAAACACAATAATTTAGTATATAAATATATAATGTATTGTATATTATAATAGTAATATAAAACATAACATTTACTTTTTCATATTTACTTTTTTCGAATTAATCTTTTACCATTAAAATTTTCTGATTTTTTGATATGTTATTTCCGAAAAACAAAGAAAGAAAAAAAAATGTCAAGATAAAGAAGCAAACGGGACTACGGCTAGTAGAAGGAAAAGACAAACTAAAACCACGCAGATACTTCGCCTGTATATAACAAGGCGTCTTCAACGCTAAAACAAAGATAAAATCTAAAATAATCTAAAACCCAGCTCAAATAAAGTCGAAAACCCAGAAATAAGAAAAAAAGCTCCCTTATATTTTTATTTTAATTTTTGCTAGTTTTTCACCAATGTTTCTTCTTTTAAAATTTGATACCGAAGTACGGCATGACGGATGCCGGAGTACTTCATACGGAAATTTTGACCGTAAAAATTGAATTCCCCATTTTTCCTATTTTCAAGTTCAAGTTCTTTATTATTCTTTAACTATACATATTCAAACTATTCACACAACATCCCCGGCAGGGAGACTGGCTTGAAAGCCGGGTGACAATACAAACAGTAAAATCAAACAAACCCAGAAGAAACGGACGTCATCACACTTCTCACTCTATCTCACACCAAAAAATAAATGCCAAGAAACATTTATTAAAATTATTCTCAATATTCATACAATAACTGAAGGGCCGGGAACTACTTCCAATAATTTGTAATAACATTTTTAGGCGAAAATCTAGACCGTTCGGAGACAATGAAAGGCACGGGAAGCTTACTTAAAGGACAACGAGTATTATATGGTCGGACTGAGGGAGGGCCTGGAAAAAATGATTTAAAACAATCTGGTTGCAGATCCTTTAGAGAACGGACACGGAAAAGTATACATTGAAAAGCTAAAATTTGTCTAACCGGAATGATATTAAAATAACTGTAAAGACTCTTAGTTGGAGATTTACCAGGAAGACAAACTGGGGAAATAAAATAACATCTTAAGGATTCTCATTGCTTTATTTTGTAACTTCACAATAGGATAAATATGTGACTGAAACGTACTCAAATAAATAATGGAATAATAATTAATACACGAATGAACAAGAGAAAAATAGATTGATTTTAAAGCATAAAAAGGAAGGAAAAATTTAAGACGATGCATTACACCTACGTTCCTTCCTAACTTAAGCCTTAGGCTAGTGATATGAACTTTCCAGCTGAAATTCTGATCAACAATGACTCCAAGATACCGAGTTGTCTGTACTCGATTTATTTTTATTACTCGACCTCCAAATGTGACTTTAACCTCTTGTAACGCTGTTTTACACCTTTTTTATTAATATATAATGGCTGTCTACAACTAACCAATTCGAACAATTATGTTTCATTTTCACTGCCCTTCGTATTTTGAAATAAATATAATGTCTAAAAGAATGTGGCACAATATAGACCAAGCTATTTTTCACGGCTCGTTTCCTTAGTAGCTCATGTTTCCTGCGTAACCTCTTTAGATCATCTTGTGAATTTTTGGGCTATGGATAGTACTGGTTGAGAAATTGTGCGCTTCATGATTTACCTAATACAGGGTGCATGATTGATTTCGGGCCAAGCGTGCTTTAATATATTTAAGATAAGCAGTTGAATTAGGTCAGCGAAACTTAAAAAGGTTTCCAGGTTTAATATTCGAGCTGATTCCTTATATTTTTGGAGAATATCAAGTAAGGTTTGTCTGGATGTTTTTTCTTTCAAGCTCATTTTCTAAATAGAGAGGGCGGGGGGGGGGATCTTCCACACTGACATTCTAAATCTAAAAGAAAGCGTGATTTATTTTTTAAATTTATACAATTTCTTATTGCTGTCTTGACGAATCACTGCCCCCAAAGTAATTTTGTACGGATGCTCCAATCAACTTTGTCACTTTTCTCTTGTTTTTATGGAGTTCGTGGACTTCGCTTCTCAATTTTGTAATTTGATGTGCTTTCAGGTATATGATATAAATAGTGAATTTCCTGTTATTTCTTATTCACATTCTCGTAATTTTATTACTATTAATTTCATCAATAATTGCCTATCATAATTTTACCTGCAATTTTTAAACAAGATGAAAAAAATGAATAAAATAGTTAATTTTATCATGACAGGACAATAGACAAACTTACCCCCCCCCCCCCCCCGAAAAAAAAGCTTTACAAAACATCAAAAATTTGTTTAAACATAATTTTTTTTTCTTTACTGGTTAGTTTTTTGTTGGGGGGGGGGATCAAAATTGGCAACAATGGGTTATAACAATTAGCTCCACATAAAAAGGTTCTTGAACAAGTTTTAAATGTTTTGTTATATTTCCAAAATAATCTGGATCATACTCCAAGAAAAGGAAAAGAAATGAAAACATAGAGGGTAATGGAAAAAAAACTATCCTGTTTTTTTAAGGTATCAGCTACCCTGCAAAATAGATGACCCATCCTACTATAAAATCTGTGTCTACAATCGTGAGAAGAAGTCAACGTACGGTCTCTTAAGTCCATTTGGCCTGCCATTTATTATGGGAATTAAGAAATCCGAAGCCACAGTAAATCGTCTTTATGAAGGAGTTGTTAAGAAAATGCAGAGGTATTTCAAAAATCTAGACCCAAAAGATAAACTTTGGGAGGATATGGTGTTGCTTGAGAGTAGCTATATAAGTAAGTTTTTTTCTGTATCACTAGATTTTCATATTGTGTGAGTGTGTTTGTGATAAAATTTATGGCCTTAGAGTGCTAAAAATTTACGGCCTGTTATTCGCCAAGTCAACCATTCACTTAGATATTGCTAGAGATTAGCTATAAAATTAAGTTATTTTGTATCACCAGATATTTTTTTTTTTTAGTTATTATTATTTTAATGTATGGCAAGGTCTATATTTCAGTGTGCTAAGTGAGTTCTGTTTCTGTGTCACTGGATTTTCTTACGTAGGCTACGACAAAATTTTTGGTCCCGGGCTGCCTAAAAGTTGGGGTCTGATATGCCCCTTGTTGACCAGTTCCTTAGGTATTGCTAGAGATTAGCTATAAGCGAGTTATCTTTATGTATCAGATTTCTTTTGTATTTATGAGCAATTTGTGGCCCCGGGCTGCTAAAAACTTATGGTTTGATGTGCCTCTAGCCAACTATTTACCAGATATATCTAAAGATTAGCTATAAAGGCAAGTTATTTTCTGTGTCACTCGGTTTTTTTTTTATATACGACGCAATTTTTGGCCTCAGGGTGCTAACATCCTAGGTTCTGATCTGCCCTAGGCAACTATTCGCTTAGGTAATGCTAGAGATTAGCTATAAAGCAAGTTCTTTTTCTGTATCATTAAATTTCCGTTTATTTTTTTATATGACAAAATTTATGGTGCCGGGCCGCTAAAAAATTATGGATTGATATTCTGTTAGTCAACCATTCACCCAACTATAAACGAATTTCTTTTATATCTGTATCCCTATTTCTTTTTTCATAAAAAAATTAGTGGTGCCAGGCGGCTAAAAAGTTAGGGCCTGACATGCCATTATTCAGCCATCTAGCTATATTTCCCCCTAGAAATAGTAATAGTAGTAGCCCCAAAAGTTTCAACTTAATACCCTTAGTCGTTTTCAATATGTTACTGAGAGGTCATATTGGCAACCATACACATAATGCCTTTTGATTTAGTTTTAAAGCATAATGGGCCAATTTCATAATGACAAATTATGACAAAATTTATGGTGGCGGGCCACTAAATGTTAGGAATTGAAGTTCTATTAGTCAGCCATTCACCCAGCTCTAAACGAAGTTCTTTTATATCTGTATCCCTAATTTTTTTTCATGCAAAAATTAGTGGTGCCAGGCTGCTAAAAACTTAGGGCCTGATATGTCATTATTCAACCATCCAGCTGCATCTCCCCCTAGATTTGTGTTTTTTGAACTTCTTTTCAAAGGAATCAACCGACGAGTTTTCAGAATAATCCCTCACTAGAAACCTCCCTTCAAGCCTCCAAAGTGGAGGTCTAAAAAAGCCTGTTCTCCAAGTATTAATTGCCGGATATCTTCTCTCTTAGATCATCTGACAGTATCGTATATCTGCGCTTTTGATGTATTTTCTTCGCAAACGGTGGTAAAATTTGTGGTATCTCGCCGGAAAGAGTATGGTGGATGTATTCATAGAAAACGGTCATTCATGTCGAATCAAATCTCTCACTTCTAAGGATGTCCAATTGATACTACAAGTCGCCGAGACCCTATTTCCGATTTCCTGGAATGGTGCTAATTTGACTCATCTGCTGATTAAAGTCACTGGCTCAAGAAAGTTTTTTTTTGATATTAGAAAGTTTGGGAAAAGAAATCACACCCACGCACTGATGTAGTCACAAGCTGCGTTTTGAGTTCTTGATGAATTTTCGCTGATAACCTTTGGCCTTATTTTGGATCTCTGGAGTGAAGCCAGTTTGATTCAGCTGTTGACTCAATTCACTAACGCTAGGAAGGTTTCTTGTAACATACAAAAATTTCGTTTTTTTTTACAATAGTAAGTTTTAACGCCTGTACACTTTATGTACCCTTAAATCAAACACTTCGTGGTAACGAACTGTAGTAAGGAGCGATCCGGCTCAATAGTAAACAGAACTTTAAAAAATGGGATTTTGATACTAATAGATACATCAAAGGAATTGGATTTTTATGCTGATTTGAAATATATAAGTTTCATCAAATTTATTCTTACTTATCAAAAGTTACGAGCCTGAGAAAATTTGCCTTATTTTGGAAAATAGGGGGAAACACCCCCTAAAAGTCATAGAATAAAACCATCGCATTCAGCGTATCAGAGAACCCTACTCTAGAATTTTCAAGCTCCTATCTACAAAAATGTGAAATTTCGTATTTTTTGGCAAAATAAGTGTTTTTTTTCAGGGGTGATTGTATCGACCCAGTGGTCCTAGAATGTTGCAAGAGGGCTCGTTCTAACGGAAATTAAAAGTTCTAGTGCCCATTTTGAGTGACCAAAAATATTGGAGGGCAGCTAGACCCCCTCCCACGCTCATTTTTCCGAAAGTCAACGGGTTAAAATTTTGAGATAGCCATTTTGTTCAGCATAGACGAATAACCTAATAACTATGTGTTTGGGGACGACTTACTCCCTCACAGTCCCCGGGGGAGGGGCTACAAGGTACAAACTTTGACTAGTGTTTACATATAGTAATGGTTATTGGGAAGTGTACAGACGTTTTTAGGGGATTTCTTGGATAGGGAGGGGGTTACATGGGAGGATCTTCCATTGAGGAATTTGTCATGAGAGGAGAGAATTTCCATGAAGGGGGCGCAGGATTTTCTAATATTATTTAAAACAATAACAATGAAAAGATAAATTCGAAAAAAAATTTTCAACTGAAAGTAAGGAGCAGCATTATAACAAAACGAATGGAAATTATTACGCATATGGGGGGTTCATCTCTTAAATACCTGCTCTTTACGCTATAGTATTTTTAGTAATTTCAACTATTTCTTCTACGGCCTTTGTGATTCAGGGGTCATTCTGAAAAAAATAAGGACAAAATTTAAGCATTAGTGTAAAGAGCAAGGTATTAAAGAGGGGGCAAACCCCCTCATATACGTAATAAAAATATACGATTATAGAAGTTCGTTACGAAAGTTAATTTGGAAGTTACGTATATTTTTTATTAATAAAAACGTTCGTAAGAAATTAAAAGTTTTAGTTGCCTTTTTAAGTAACCAAAAGATTGAAGGGCAACTAAGACTCCTCCCCCACACCTTTTTTTTTCAAAATCGTCCGATAAAAACTAAGAAAAAACCATTTAACCAAAAAAAAAAAAAAAAAAAAAAAAAAAAAAAAAAAAAAAAAAGCAAATATCGTTCTAAGTATTCATGTGCGAAGAGCCAAAATCAAAACATGCATTAATTTAAAAACGCCCAGAAATTAAATAAATAAAAAAACTTGTTTTTTTTTATTTAATTTCGTTTTGAGTTAATGAGGAGTTTAGGGTTATTACATTTGTCTTATTTTTTGCTTTATTTTGAATCTTCTAGATTAGTGCGAGTAGACAGAGGATGTAAGTTGTTGTGTCAAAATGTTAACACCCTGCTGGTGCAGGGTGTTAGGCTATTGGGATGTTGGGGTGTTGGGATGGCAAGTTGCTTCGGTAGTTGAATGTCCTGTCACCCGATAAAAACGATGCCTTCGTTTGGGCGAACATTCGAATTTTTCCAATTTTAGATTAGTGTTGAAAATCCAGTTCTCTGGCTGGCAAAATAAGGTTAAGAATAAAAAAAATTGGCTGTTTATGTACAGGCGAAAATGCTCTATTCGGCTATTGTAATTCAAAAGGCAGTGTATCTCGAACCCTGATTTAACTTTCATTTCCTTAAGGTTTATGTTTTCTGTGAAACATACGATTTTACGATATGCCTTTGGCTAAAGAGTATGGATAGTTTACAAAGTGGAAACTGACGCTAATATCTGCAAAAAAAGACCCTTAACACCTTTTAGCGTTTGGTGGCTCTTAGTTAAAAATAGCCCTAAAACTCTGTTGTGAATGAGGCTATATCAAAATCTGCTTTATAAAGTCCAGGCCACATCATAGTCAGGTGGCGGGATGTTCAGTGAAATAAGTTTGAGATACGAAACTTTTGCTTAGGTTTTGAAAACCTTGAAAAGTATTCTTCAGAAAAATAGTTACTTCTAGAATGCCAAGGAAATCGATGCGCAATAACAATCTTAGAAATTATTTCTTAGTGTGCGGTTCATTTTTAACATAAAAGAGTGCATGTTTTCTTGCTTATTCGCGTGGCTATTATGCATAACCCTGCATATCTCTGCTTAATCCCAAAATCCTATTGTGAATGAGCCTTTAACAAGATCTGCCGTGTAAAGCCCGAGCCGCATTATAGTCACACTTGTTGGTCAAATCAAAGTTACGCACAACTACAGCGCTGACAATTGCATTGGCAGCGCATTTACATTTTTTCAACTTAAAAAATTGTTTTAATTTCAAGGATAAAATTCTTGATTGATTAATCATAGTAAATAGGTAGGTAGTATGCGTTTATTTCATCCAAAAAACTACTAAAATTGTACTTACAATCAATAATATACTGCTCAATTTAGGGACCTAAAATGTCCCTGTTCAGTAGCAAAACAACAACATATAAATGATAACTATTCATTAAAAATCTAAAAAATACCGCAAAGGAAAAAAAACAGACGAAACACTATGCAATCTCTAAACAGCCATCTCTCGTCTTAAAAGAAAAGATAAATTTTTAACCAATATAATTTACAATTTATTCAAAAAATAATTTTTTATTATTGCTAAAGGTATAATTTTTTAAAACTAGAAAAAATAGAAGCTTGGGACTGCCGTTTTTCTATCTTTGACAGGAATGTGTGCAGCTGTTTGTGCGAAGAAGGTAAAGCAGAAACAACTTTGATAATTATAGAAAGGTCAAAGTTCGAAGTATTTCTGCTGCTGAGAAAAGGGAAAAACTTCTAATTATTTTGAGACATAAATAAGATATATATTAGACCAATGGATTGAGTGGGTAAGTGCCTCCAGGAAATTTTTAAGTGTGGAAACCTTCCGGGAGCTTTGTTTTTACCTATATTTAAAAGGGAATTTTCTCATTTTGTATATTTTTTCACATTTTTAATGTCTTCTTGTTTCGCTTGGTGCCATGTGATAATGTGATTAGGCAAAACATGGAAAGAGGCTGGAAACACATCAATGTTGATTCGAGCTTTGAAAACCACGTTCTTTCTATATTAATTTTCCGCCGCTGAGATATAAATATCACGAGGGGGACATCAGGATTTGAGAAGTGCCTAGGTGGGGCATGGCCAAAAATCGTTTGGGAACCACTGGTTAGACCAATCGACTTAGTGGATGACTGCCACCAGCAAATTTTTGGAGGTGGAGGGGGGAGTCCTTCCAGGAGTTTTGATTTTACCTATATATAAAAGGAATTTTTCTCATTTTTAATTTTTGAACTTTATTTTTTGTCTTCTTGTTTCGCTGGGTGCCATTTGGTAATGTTGATATGACAGAACATAGGAAAACATTGTATTAGTAGAGAATGGTTGGGAACAAATTAATTTTAATTCAAGCTTTGCAAACCACGTTCCTTTTATTTTAATATTCTGCCTCTGAAATGCATGCGTGGGGTTAAGACCAAGAAAAAACTATATCGACAAAATTTTGCTTTCTTTCGACTGCTATGACTCGGGAACAGCTGTCAGGAAAGAAAAGATAGTTTTTGAACTTCAGTAACTTTTTACTAACTTTATTTTAGCCTTTTACTAACAGTTCACAATCGAAATTGCGTTTTATTCCTATCTTATGATTTCCTGGCAAATCCTGTGCACGCTCTGCAATTGCTAGGCCATTGTTCACGACCGAAGTTTGACGCTCATCAATTTTTAAAGAAAACCGAATTTAGGATAAAGGTTTCTCCTGATGATTTTTTAAATTAGCAATGAAAGTTTAAATTAGTGATAAAATTCGGAACTCTGTTATTTCAATGTTTTAGAAAGAGGAACACAGACACAAAAAAGCAAAAAGAAAAGAAAAAAAATGTTTGAAACAACTTCCATTCGTTTACCCCCAAAAGAAATTGAAGCTACTTGATTTATTCACTGGACGCCCAAACTAGTATTGAAGTGGTCGTTTCCTGAGAGTAAAAATGTAAACCATGGTTACATTATTTTCAGGAAAGTAGGCTGTTTTCAGAAAATTTAATTAATTAATGATGCAGAAAACATTAAAGCCTATGAAAAGTAATAACTCTTTAACCTCATAGGAATCAAAATAGCTATTCTGTAGGCTCGTATATAGCAATTTGCATTATGTCTGAAAACCCTAAGTGTAAAAAGTTGCTATGCACCCTAATATCTCGTGTGTTTTCAGAAAAGGAGGAATTGATCGACGAGTCAGAAAATATTAATGAGCCCATGGAAACTGAAGACACTTCTCAACCTGGGAGCAGTCAGAATGGCGAAGTCGAAGAAGCGGTTAAATATCCATTTTGTATCAACCGTATAAACTCAATTGCAAGTGCTGTTATTGGTCCTCTACCGGATAATGATAAACTTATTGACTTTAATGAGGGTATGCTTTTATTTACTTTGACTTCTCTATGAAACATGGCTGTATTTACTTTATAGCCAATATAGCTAATTCAGTTTGTAGCCATTCCGTATAAATTCAATTGTAAGCGCTGTTATTCGTCCACTATCGGATAATGGTAACCTTATTGACTTCAATAATGAAATGTTTTTATTTAGTTTGACTTTCCTGTGAAACTTCTGACTAGCCATTTAGACTTGTTAGGAAGTCAAAACTAAACCCAATCGCTGTTCGATGCCTAAGACCAAAATATTATTTTTGTTCACGTTAATCGGGACAATCATCATGTACGCGGAAAAGTACAGTCTGTGTTATTGTCTCTCCAGAAATGAGAAATAATGTGGTTGGCTTACGAAAATACGTCTTAGATGTAAGCCAATGAAATCAACGCACACTTTTTTCCGCAGAATTATAGGAAAGTAATCCCTCTTTTCTATTTGTTGCTTGTAAATTAAACAATTAATAATATAAATAAGAATGTTTAACCATCTAAAATTTCAAAATCTACATAATCAAGAATATATCTCCAAAATTCAACCAAAATGATTAATAAGCATATTTAGGAATATATCATAACAAACTAGAGTCAACCATGCCCTGTAAGGATAAAAAAAAGAAAAAAGAGAGATAGAGCTAATGGATTTTGGCTTTTAATTACTTCCTTTAGCATTATTCTATCAAAAAAGAGAGTTGGTTCTAGAGTAAAAACAAATAAAATAAGTAAAAGTAGGTAAGTAAATAAGAAAGTAAGTAAAAGTATGAAAAAGGTGAATAAAAAATAAGTAAGAGTAAATAAAAATAAGCCAAAGTAATAAAGTCAAAGCAAGTAAGTTGGTAACCAAGCAAAAAAGCAAATGAAAAATTTAAAAGTAATAAAAAATGTAAATAAAAAGTCTTATTATGAATTTTAAAACATAATTGAAAAACTTATGAACAATTTTTCAGTTGTAAGTCAATTTAAAAGAAGACTGAGCCTGTAACGTAAATTTTTGCATTATAAAAAAAATCATCAGGGCCGATTTGACAGTCGGATCATGGGGACCTAGTTAGACTTGTTTTTTTTTACGCCTAGAGGTGCATAGAACAGCTGCAATAGTTCGCAACATCGAACTGTCCTGGGCTTTCGAGTACCTAAGTCTTGCCATTGAACTCCTCACCAACATCGTCTTTATCTTAGTGACCCGTCGGTGGGTATTCGTTTTCTTGACTTGCGAAGACTAATGGGTCGAATACCACACGTCGTGAGGCAGTCTAACGTTGTCGTGAAGAGGCCGCGGAGAAATTAGAAAAAATCTTTGGTCAACCTTGAAAATAGGCCGTCCTAGCTGAATGGTAGGCGCTCCAAACTTGAAATCCTGGGGTTAGTAGTTCGAGTCATGGTGTCGCTGGTTATTTTGCTTAGAATGGGGGGTCAATGGTGTAAATCTGTAAGTTCAGCCAGAGTCAACCAGCTTAAATGGGTACCTGGGAAAATCTGGGGGGAAATATGGGAAGCGTCGGATTACCCCCAACCACGCATTGCACTACCAAACGAAGGCATTGAATCAGGAGATTGGTGCCTGTGCAACGCAGACCATTGTCAGCATGTGAAAAAAAGTTAAGACTTTGAAAATAAATTTTTTTTAATTTGAAGGAAATTCTATGCAGAGTTGTGATTTTTTAGTTGTGATTTTAGTTGTGAGCTTTACTGAGGATTATCTTAGTTCTATATTATAATAATAATAATTAATAATTTATTTGTTACCCGCTTGTTTTGACAAATTAAGCGAAGTAAAAACATTAAGGATAGAAAAACAAAATAACACAAACAATACAATTAATACAGTCTAATCAAAGGGTGGTAAGGGCCCAAGCGTTGACAGGCATCAGCACCTAATCTAGCATAGAGTTTTTTATAGACAAAAATAATATCAGTGGCACAAAACTTTCTGATAATCTTCTGATTTCTATAAGAACGTGGCAGATACAGTAAATATTTACAATAACGAAAATACAGAACTCTTATACCCTGCAAATCTTTATTATTAAACAACGGGCGCAAACCGGAAAGAAACAATATAGAATGTTCGCAATATGTAGAATAAAGTGTGGATAAAGCCTTTCGTGAAAATCTGCCTCAGTTCGGGACAATTTTTGCGTACCCCTTTTTTTAAGTTAACTTTTAATATCATTTAGCCCACAAGATCGAAAAGCCGATAAAGATGAACAAATACTAATACCAAGCCACCGAATCGAAGAAACGAGTTTAACTGAAAAATAACCACAATCAAGATCACTACTTTGATACTTAGCATTAAAAACTAAATATTCACATTTTTCAGTATTAAGTTTGAGGCCGATTTCCTCAAAAGACTTAGAAACAAACTGGGTCGACTTAATTAGGCTAGATTTAGTGCGGCTGATCAAAAGTAAATCATCTGCATATGCAATATACGAAAGATTAGTTAGGCCTAAAAAACATGATGGATTAATACGTGGCAAAACAGAATAAAGACAAGCATTAAAAAGATAAGGGGATAAGACTCCTCCTTGCCTAAGACCAGAACGGATGGGGATATTACCAACGTAGGTGTCACCTGACTTGAGTCGAACATATGAGTTAGCATACCAAAAACGAAGAGTTGATATAATATACACATTTGCACCAGGTTGGTTTAAACTTGGTGCAAATGTGTCTATTATCGGTACAAATAATTTTGATAAGACTCTTATTTTTACCAGATTCATTCTACATATCCTGTGACTGGACACCATCCATACGTAATATTTGCTATGATGCGGAGGAGGCTGAAAAAACTGTTGATGTTCCCAACTCTACCAAGGGCGCAATCAAAAGATCCTCAATGTACCTTAAAGAATGCTTGGAACTATATACAACTGTTGAAAAACTAGGAGCAGATGATGCATGGTAAGCGTTTTCTCTGGTAACAGTGTTGCCACATATTGTAATATACCCTTTTCAACACCTTTGTATGAGTCATGTCCCGTTTAATTTTGGCTTTGCTTTTGTAACCAAAATGTGGTACTTTTTTGTATCTTTGGTACCCTTCGCCGACTCTGCTTAAAATCAAATTTTGTCCGGAAAGTGTGCTCCTACGTCTATTTTGAACTTAAATTAGCCTCATGGATTTTACTGATGATTCATAATAATGAGCTTGACCATGTCATTCCATGGTAAACGTGGTGATTTTTGATCGACTATTTCAAATTTTCATTGGATTTAAAAAGACCGCGATTTTTTTTTTCAAAAATGTTTGTTCTTGATCTGCAGCTTATTTTTCGGCCATTATTTAGTCCACTATTTCATTATTGTTAAATTATCCTTTTGTTTATTCTTCTTCAAATGAGACAGCTTCTAGAATTCATCTTCTTCCTTTCGAAGCGAGATTGAAAATTTCCAAAGAAGCGCTAGACAACACATGAATGAACCGACTTTACTCGTGCCAGCTTTTGCTAAATAAGTTTAATGTGTGAAGTAAGATGGGTTAGTAGTAATAGCCAAAATATTTGGGTGGTAGGAACATTTTACTTACTTTTGAAAATATTTCACCTAGTGGGAGAGCCAACTTTATAGACGTTTTAACAGCTTAATCTCATTAACATATATGTAACTCATTAATCAGGGTTGCACACTAGGGTGGAGAGACATCCCCACAGCATTGTAGAAAAGTTTCCACCAAAGAAGTTTTCCAAAGAAAAGTAAAGAGCGACATGACAAAAAAGATACAAAGAGGCAAACTACATTTTAAACGTTTCCCGTTTTTGAAATTTAATAATAGAACACGATCAAAACTTTTCGGTATGAATATCAGCATATTCATACAGTATATCAGTATATCAAACTTCCAATCCATATTCTTTTACTTCTTTCACTAATTTTAGTTATGCTGGTGATCTTTTTCTTCTTTTTATGATGTGAGAAATAACAAGAACTAAGAGCTCATATGGTATGAACTCTAACAAAATTCTATGAATCAATAGATTGATTTAAAAGGAAAATAAGAGGCTTAATGCCGGTCAGGATTTAAAACAAGAGCTCTGAGTCACGATGTCCTTCTAAATATCAAAATTCATTAAGATCCAATCATCCACTCGTATGTTATAAATACCTAATTTTTTCTAATTTTTCCTCTCACTTCAGCCCCCCAGATGGTCGAATCTGGGAAAACGACTTTATCAAGTCAATTTGTGCAGCTCCTTGACACGCCTACAAATTTTCATCGTCCTAGCACGTCCAGAAGCACCAAACTCGCCAAATCACTGAACCCCTCCCCTAAACTCCAAAGAGAGCGAATCCAGTACGGTTCCGTCAATCACGTATCAAGGACATTTCCTTATTCTATCCACCAAGCTTCATCCCGATTTCTCCACTCAAAGTGTTTTCCAAGTCGGAATTTAAAATTAGAGCTTTAAAGCACAAGATCCTTCTAAATATCAAATTTCATTAAGATCTGGTCACCAAAATTATTCAAAATTACCCCCCCCCCCAACTCCACCAAAGAGAGCAGATCCGGTCCGGTTATGTCAGTCACGTATCTTAGACAGGTTTTTATTCTTCCCATCCAGATTCATCCTGATCTCACCGCTTTAAGTATTTTCAAAGATTTCCGGTACCCCCAACTGCCCCCTCCCCAATTACGCTGGATCCGGTTGAGATTTAAAATAAGAGATCTGAGTTACGAGGTCCTTCTAAATATGAAATTTCATTAAGATCCGATAACTCCTTCGTAAGTTGAAATTACGTCATTTTTTTCTAATTTTTCAGAATTAACCCCCCCCCCCCATCAATAGAGTGGATCCGTTCCAATTATGTAAATCACGTATCTAAGACTTCTGCTTATTTTTCTCACCAAGTTTCATCCCGATCCCTCCAATCTAAGCGTTTTCCATCATTTTAGGTTTCCCCACCCCAAACTCCCCCCAATGTCACCAGATCCGGTCGCGACTTAAAATAAGAGCTCTGAGACACGATATCCTTCTAAATATCAAATTTCATGGAGATCCGATCACCCTAAGTTAAAAATACCTCATTTTTTCTAATTTTTCAGAATTAACCCCCCCCCCCAAGTAGAGCGGGTCCGTTCCAATTATGTAAATCACGTATCTAAGACTTCTGCTTATTTTTCCCACCCAGTTTCATCCCGATCCCTCCAATCTAAGTGTTTTCCATGATCTTAGGTTCCCCCACCCCAAACTCCCCCCAATGTCACCAGATCCGGTCGAGACTTGAAATAAGAGCTTTGAGACACGATATCCTTCTAAATATCAAATTTCATTGAGATCCGATCACCCGTTCGTAAGTTAAAAATACCTCATTTTTTCTAATTTTTCAGAATTAACCCCCCCCCCCCCCAACTACCCCATAGAGAGCGGATCCGTTCCGGTTATGTCAATCATGTATCTAGGACTTGTGCTTATTTTTCCCACCAAGTTTCATCCCGATCCCTCCACTCAAAGTGTTTTCCAAAATTTTAGGTTTCCCCCTCCCAACTCCCCCCAATATCACCAGATCTGGTCGGGATTTAAAATAACAGCTCTGAAACACGATATTCTTCCAAACATCAAATTTCATTAAGATCTGATCAACCGTTTGTAAGTTAAAAATACTTCAATTTTTCTATTTTTTCCGAATTAACCGGCACCCCATTCCCCCCCCCCCCAGGTGGCCAAATCGGGAAAATCTGGTCCGGTCCCTGATACGCTTGTCAAATTTCATCGTCCTATCTTACCTGGAAGTGCCTAAAGTAGCAAAACCGGGACCGACAGACAGACCGACAGAATTTGCGATTGCTATATGTCACTTGGTTAATACCAAGTGCCATAAAAATACCTAGCTCGAAATGTTCTTATATGGATTTGACGAAAGTTGGGTTGAATTTTTCCAAGTGTTTTTCATTGAGCTCCCAATTGGGGAACAACTTAATAAAGTATGTTGTAATTTTGGTCGCAGTGATAGCTGCGTTGTGGTAAAACACCAAAATGACCCATAGCAAGTAAACAAAATAGCCTAAAATTCCTAAAAATGGGGTCATTTTTTTTTCTTTAAACGCAGTTTCTTAATTATTTGTTATTATGGGCTGTGGTTTGCACTTTGCTTGGTTGCAACTGTCGCTGCAAGCATGATAACGGATAACGTTACTATATACGTGTTAACGTTATCAAATGATTGATGTGGTTGCTTTGAACTACTTATTTGTTACTCATTGAGAGAAAACTAACGGCTTTGGATTTTGAATTAACGGATTGTTTTTTTTTGTATCTGGAAGGAACACAGTGAATGGGGGAAAAATAGGGATGTGCTCAAAAATAGTTTGAATTTGCGATTTCTCTTTTACGAATTGCTCTTTTAACTGATTTTCTTAGTTTATTGGCTTCATCCCGTTTACCATTTTTGAAAAGCTTCAATTTGCTTCTATTTAGTGTTTTTATAGTTTGGTTAATAAAGGGTTTATCATTGGAGCACCTTTCAAATCTTTTTTTCTGGGAAACAAATTTGATATTTATTAATTAGCTTTTTGTGGAACGTAGCAATTTTCTCATCAAGATTTTCTAAACTATAAATATCAGACCAATCTTCAGTATTCAGCCACATACCAAGAGAAAGAAGACCAGAATTTTGAAGAGGGCGATAAGTGCCATAAGTTATTGAGAAAGAATGCTTAAAATTTGAGGAGGGGGATAAAAGAATCGAAAGATGATGACTTCTACCCAATGGGGGCAAAGCTGAGGGAGGGCTGTAAAAGATTTTACATATTAGTTTAAATAACATCAAGAGAGGCATTTCCCCGAGTCGTTGGTATTTTAATAATTTGCTTTACTTTAAGTGAGGAGCAAAAAATAATCATTGTCATTGGCATCGCCAACTAAAATAAGGTCAGCATTGGGGTACTTAAAAATAACAAAATTAGCGCTTGTCTGCAATTTCTGGGTGAATTCTCGTTTTGAATCGATTTTTTAATTTGGGGAGTAATAGAAAACAGCTATTGCAATAATATTAATGTATTATTAATATATAATATTAATAATATTAAATGTGCGAGGGAATACTTTTGTTTTGATGCTTAATCAGAGGATTTCATCGTACTCGGATAAGCTAGGGACTCGAATAACCTTTGGGTAAAGGTGACTCTTAGTAAAAAACAAAACTCCGCCACCTTTTTTTTTCGAGTAGGTGGCCTAAAGGACGGAGTATAATAAAATCTGAATAATTTGTCAGACCCAGGGCCTCTGGACTGTATTTCAGCAATAGCTACAATATCTATTAGATTTGATTCTGAAAGCACTTCGAGTTCGGTAAGCTTTTTAAAATTAAGACTTTCAGCATTAGTAACTAAAAGTTAAGGAAAAATAAACTGATTGGGGAATCGCGACAGGGAGACTTGATGAGTTTGAGAATTTCCGTGTTTGGGGTTTTAATTTAATATTATGATGCTTTGGAGAATTAGTACTGCCTAAAAAAGGGCTTTCAGCGTGGAATCTTTGACTGGTAAAAGCTGGGACTGCCCAAGTTGGTGCACTTGGCTTTTGTTTTGACTTTTTTTGACTTTTCAAAAAAAGTCAAAAAAAGTTTGACTTTTTTTTTTCAAAAAGAAAGTGGGGACATAAATATCCAGGTTATCACACTCGAAACAACGCCCTCTAGATGCTAACATACATAAAGGAACATGGTCAAAATTACACTTTGCTTTAGTACACTTGCCAGTGAGGTAAAAACGACATAAGTGCAATTACGAGCACTTACTTTGGGCGCATTTATTAAATAAAAACGGGAACAAACTCTTGGACTAGCTTAAATTCGTTTTTTGAGATTATGGATAATAGATCCATTATTATAGGGGCACTTTGGACCTAATTTGCAATTTCCTTGCTTAAAAAAAACAATTTTTTGCAACACTATTTGTGAATATTAGTAGGGAAGTCATTATTATTAGGCAGATTCACATCCGTACTGTCAAAACGAATTAGGATATCTGTGTACTTAAGGTCAGGATTATAATTAGGTTGAATAGAGGTGAGATTGAGGTCAGGTACAATTTCTGAACTGAGATTTATGTCACTATTACTGGCTAAAGTTGATGAACTTAATCCTCTGCTTCTTGCATTAATATTCATTGAGCTTGAGGACAATGCGTTTGATTGCTGATGAGAGTCTAAAGTGTTATTTACCTCGTTTGTGATGGAATTATTTGTAGTTTGACTTCTTGAATCTCTTATAAATCGGCAAAAAATCTGTAATAATAATTAACACATCCGTTAACTTTTCTTTTAAAGTCAATATTTTTGAAAAATATGGTTATAAAGAGGGGGCTGCCGAGACACTCTGTTTGAACAGATTTATCCATGCTGCACTCAGTGGCCTGGCACGATACTTGCGTTGGGTCTTTGGGATGAACTTCAAGATCTTGGTGCTGGGGTGGGGCAAGGGAAATTTTAGGACCGACTGTACTAGGCCAACCTCGTGAGGCACGTTTGGTTTTTCTGTTAAAAAAGAAAGCTGTCTGTGTGGAGGGTCTGGAATAGGAGTAGGACTGCTTAAGTCACTTTGGATGCAAAGAATTCTTTTTCTTTCAACTGGGGTACGAGGCGTTCGAGGAAAGTCTGAACGGGGTGCAGAAAGATTCAGAGAAAAAGTACGGTTTACCTTGGATCTAGTGGAGCAATAAAGGCACATCCAGGAGTTACTCCAATTGGTAATATCTATCCTGGCACACTTCACGGCCCCTGCGTGGAACCAAGAATCACAATTAGCACATTAAATTGAGTTAGATGTAACTTATACTGTGCACTCTGGACAAAATTGTTTTTGTTTTGCCATTTGATTAGGCAAAGGTCAACAATCACGGAATATCTCCTGTACAGTAGCTTTGAACTTATAGAGATGTTGACAGGTTGAAAGAATTCAAAATTTCTAAAAAATTTAAATTCTTTTAGGTACTGTCCACAATGCAAGGAACATCAGCAGGCCACAAAGAAGTTTGACATTTGGTCATTGCCTGATGTTCTTGTCATTCAATTGAAGCGATTTTCTTATAATCGATATTCACGTGACAAGCTGGATATTTTTGTTGAATTTCCCCTCAGAGACCTAGAAATGAATCCGTATGTAGTTCAAAAGGGGTATAGGCAGTCAATATATGATCTGGTTTGCGTTTCAAATCATTATGGCGGCCTTGGATCCGGGCATTGTAAGTAGTGCTAATTTTTAATTATTACTTTAATTGAATTATTACTAAATTTAATTGATTACTATTATTAGTGCTAATTATTATTAATCTAATTCTTAGTGCTAATTTGTAAGCAGTGCTAGTTTTTAAGTGTTTTTATTAGTGCTAAGTATGTGCTTCGGTAATTTTGTGCTAGTTTTGGAATTTTGTATTTTGCTGTATTGTATCGGATTAATGACTATATTAATGACTGGATTAATGACTATATATTAATGACTCTTTGACTATATGTCTCCAAGAAAGTTAATCAGATCTTAAGAAAAGCTGGTATAAATTAAGAGTATGAGTCCTAATTGTTGATGCGTCTTCATCAGAACATTTACCAGAAGGGGTTTTTTATCTTTGTATCAAGTAATAGGCTCGTTTAATACTCGTATACATACATACATATTTAAGTAGATATATTAAACAGCAAGTAGCCATATAAAAAAAAAAATAACATTCAACAAATCTAAGTCACTGCCTTTCATGCTTCCACGCTATTATTTATAAAACATCCTAACGCAATAATTAAATTCCTTGGAGTAGACCTCAAAATACCAGGGACAAACAAGGTGACTTCTTGGAAGAATTTATCCCTTAAATTTACCAATATTAGACATCTATTCAAAAAAAGATCCAGCCTCCCTACAGAGTAGGCAAGAACAACTACCCCCCCCCCCCCGAGCCTTTCTTGACGATCCTTGCGTCGGCCTTGCAGTGTCTTGCTGCAACCGGGTTGTCCGTATTACCAAGCTTGTCTCAAACACACTGCACCACTCATAACTATTTTGAATTTTGTTATAGAATAAAACACTTTTATTTAAACACAAATATATACTTACAAGCTTAATAGATGGCGTAAATTCCTAGTAGTACATTGGCGCTGTAAATACGCTGTAACACTGCGAACAAACGGAGTCCAAATTATATCCTATGAATCCAAGGTGGCCTTTGAGTCCAAATTAAATATAAAGTTTTCCTTTCTTGAAAAAGATTGTGTTTGATTGGGTGTACCACGCTCCACGAAGAAAAGATTAACTTTATTTTAACAAAGAATTGCAATATATGAGCTTGGCTATATATTGTTCCATTAGGATAGACAGGGAGTTGTGCATAAAGTGATAGAAACAATCTGTATGGTTAAATTACTTAAGTATTTTAGATTGTTTTCATAATTTTATATTATAGTTATATTATAGTTTTTATAACTTCATAAGGTTTCTTTATAAAGAGCAGAAACCCTAAAGAATTAACTTTGAAAAAACAACATTTAATGGCACGGGCTTTTTCTTTTTTTTATCTATCTGGTTATTGTCTTAGCCTATAAGTAATCTTAACCCTGTGATTCCCAATGTGGGCCGTTGGTAATCACTTGGCGTTGGTTTTGGGGCATAGGACATAACAATATTTTGGTGGCTCATGGGTAGGACGTGCACTCTTCGGCTGATTATGCTTTAGAATCTTAGTTTTGAAAAAAAGATTTTTCATGTCAGTGATGTCACATTCATTATGCATTTAATGAACGAAAAAGACTCATCGTAGTATTGTAATGACCAGGGACAGATCTAGAGCAAAATCTTAGGGGGTCAATGTGACAAGGGCGCCAATAAGCAAAATCTTGGGTGGGGGGCAATGTGACAAAGGCGCCAATAATTGACCAAATTGACAAATTTATTCTACAAAATTGGTAAAAAAGAAAAGAAAAAAAATAACATGGAAAGAGGGCACCAGAAAAATCTTGGGGGGCCCCGCCAGGGGTAATGACGTAATGCATTGTATAAATATTCAGACAATATTCTTCATTAGTATAAAGTATACCTTGTGGACTACCCGAATTAATTTTTAGCAAACTTTAATAGTAAGCCTTTTAAGATTGCATCGTCTGAACGCCCGTAAAATTTTGAATACAAAATTAAAATATCACGACGGGGCAGCAGGCAGCATGGCCCGAAATCGTTCTGGAACCACTCTTATCTCCGATCGAGATATAAAAATTGGGCAACTGGAAAAGGAGTTGGAGGATCAGAAATTAAGGTGTGATCAACTAGAGAATCAGGTACTGGAAAGTGATGTCAAGGACCGCAAATTGAATTTGTTAATTCATGGCATGCCTACTGAGCGGCCGTCTCAAACAGTTGAAGAAAATGTGAAATTTTTTTTATCTGTTACAATGGAGATAAGCGACCCCATTCAGATTACGAAGTGCTACCGCATGCTCGGTGGTTCCAATGCTCCGTCTCGTCTATCAGGCCACGTTAACGTTACTAATCGAAGGCCTCGTCCTGCACCTGTATTTATCTAGGTTGTAAACGAACAGAACATTCAGAGGATTCTCAACTCAGTTTGTAAATTGAAGGGGAGCGGCATTCGTGTGTGCACAGATCTTTCCCCCAAGCTAAACGCTACTCGAAATCAACTTCTTGCGAAAGCAAAGGATTTACGTGAATCAGATTCCGCAAAGTTTACGCGTGTTAAACAGAAGGGCTCGAAGCTTTGGCTTGAATCCAAATCCACGGCCTTGTCACCCTGGGAAAGAGTGATGGGCTAGTTTTGCTGTCCCTTTGTGATTATTATTAGTATTGTGATAGAAATTTTGATTGATTTTCTTGTCACTTTAGTCACAGTGTTGTGTACATGTTAGGTTCTGCAACCTCGTTTTTTGCGTATAATCTTTTTTTAGTTTTCTAGTGTTAGTAGGTCTAGTGAAAAAAATCAGGTTTCGAGGTCTTGTTTGTTCTCTGCCACTTTTTTACCCGATTTGCCTGATTAGTGATGTGATGCCATTTCCATTTTTCCGTCGTGCCTGCCTGGGACATGAAATTTATATATAACACGTGAGTGGTGGGGAGTCTGGGGGAAGATTGGGGAGCCGCCTCGGTGATCAGCTTGATCTAAAAAATATTTATTATGATTTTTCCCCTTTTGCTAAAGGTGTTTATGATGATCATTTAGCTAGCCTTCCTGCTACTGATTTTTTATTTGAAGGGGATTTAGGAACTCCTGTAATTGATGGGAACTTAAGATCAGCACTTTTTAACTGCAGATGTAGCTAGTAGCCACGAATTTGTTTCGCAGTTACTTTTTAACCACAGGGTAAGTATCTTAGGCCTATGTGAAACGTTTTTAAGTAATGAAAATGCAGGATTCATGAATTGTGATGGATTTAAATTTATATCTAATAATAGGGAAAATAGACAGGGTGGCGGAGTTGGGCTTTTTGTTCGGGATGATATTCCATTTGCTGTGAAGAAGCAACTATCTAAGCATGACCAAGAGATGACTTTTGAGAGCCTCTGCATTGAGTGTGTGATTGATAATAGGAAAGTTCTTGTTGGTGTTGTTTATCGATCACCATCGGCTTCGTTACAAGAGTTTTTGCGAATTTATTAATGCTTCATTGAAGATGTGACTAATTTGAATTCTGAGCAAGTTCTGGTAATGGGTGATTTTAATATTAATTTATTGTTAGCTCAGACAAATAGACCGGGAATTTCTAATCATTTGCATGATAAATCGCTTGAGTTTCTGTGCATGAACCTATCAAAATCACTTTTACCATCATGCAGGTCTGCGACCCGGGTTACGGAAGATACGACTACTCTCATTGATAATATTTTTTTTACTATCCCCGTTACTCTTTCGCATATTCTATTTACATATGTTTTTGACCATTGTGTGGTAGTTGCCGATGTTGGAATTAATCACAGACCAAAATTTTCGGAATTTAAACAAACACGAAAAATTGATAAGGATGGAATGGATAAGTTGAGGAACCTTTTGTATTTAAATGAATGGACTGCAATTCTAGAATGTGAATTCCGAATGAAATGTTACGTGGTGATGGTACTTTTTCTTCCGATGAGCAGGAAATAGTGAACTTGCTCAATGCTCATTTTGTAAGCATCGGTGAAAAAAACAGCTAATGCATCTCATTTTTCTCCAAATAATAATAATAATGATTTATTTAAAGATCACATGCCCCCTCCCTCTGATAAAAGTATGTTCCTTTCCCCGGTCATTGAAATTGAACTAAAACAGATCATATCTAAAATGAAGAACGGTTCATCTGAAGCCCTTGATGGATCTTCGACTAATTTGGTCAAAGAAATATTCCCAGTTATATCACCGGTGTTATGCCACATTATTAATCTTATATTTTTAACTGGTGTCTATCCTTCAACATTTAAATCAGCAAGAATTGTGGCCCTACATAAAAGTGATGACCCGAGGCTTCCTGCTAATTATTGTCCTATATCGATACTCTCTGCTTTTTCGAAGGTTGTAGAGCGAGCACTGTATAACAGAATTTATTCTTTTTTTGAGAAATTTGATTACATTTCTAAACTTCAGTTTGGATTTAGAAAAGAGCATTGCACAGATCATCCTATGGCTATTATTGTCCAACATATTAGTGATTGTCTTGACCGTGGCGAAACGCCTGCAACTATATTTTTAGACATACAGAAAGCTTTTGATTCCATTTCTCATGAAATTCTTTGAATAAGCTTTCGAATGCTGGTATTCGTGGTAATTGCCTTAGGTTACTTGAATCGTATCTTCTTGGGAGGCAGCAGATACTTATATATAATGATGTTAGATCTGAATTCTTTACAGCAGTCAGATAAGGTTGGTGTTCCTCAGGGATCCGTATTAGGACGTCTGCTTTTCCTAGTTTACATTAATGATTTGTGCTCAGCTAGTGGAGTTTCTTCTATAGACACTCAGTTTGCTGACGACACTGCAGCAACCGTTTCTGGTAAATCTCGTGAAGAGCTAGTGGTCAATTTAACATCCACATATGATAGATTGTCTACTTGGCTCTCTAATAATAGACTACTTCTGATCAGAAAGAAGACGAAGTTTATTGTTTACAGCAGGACGGGTCACAAGTTTCCAGATATAGAATCAGTTTCCCTTTCTGCGAATGAACCTGAGTCTGTTATTGAAAGGGTTGTATCGATAAGATATTTCGAATAATTCGAATAATCGAATGAGAGTTCACTGAAAAGCAAATAAAATAGAATCTAAAATAGTATCTCTGAGTTTTTCTCTTAGATGGAGGTTGGTTCTTGATTAGAGCTTCTTTATTTTAATATGGCGTAAAAGAGGATAAAAATGATCAGTTTCCTAAGTAGCACAGTAAAGAAATATCCACAAATTTTATTAGTTCAACATTTCTGGCGCATACTGGTCAACCATTGACCAGTATGCGCCGAACACAATGTTTGCACAATGCGCCAAACACAAGCCAGTATGCACAATGCTGGCCAAACAATGGTTGGCCAGCATTTCTGGCCAACCATTTTATATCTGAAATGCATAATCTATCCTTTAAAACATGATTGCATTGTCCGTGTGAAATTTTGAGTCTATCAAAAAATTTGCCAAGATCTTTTCACAAGTTATCTCTCATGTCCTTTGTGCTTCAGCTTGGACTTCTACTTCTAGGGATTTCTCCCTATTTGGGAGAAAACCCACTTTTTTAAGGACACTTATTTTGTATCTAGGGATGAAGGGTAATCTAAGGGAAAATAAATATGTTTAGGGATATCCAGGTAAACTTGAATTTTTCAGAAAGAAGGCTGTAAAATATGCTCATATATTGCATATGCTCAGTTTTCAACAAAAACATTTTGTAGTAACACTGGCTTATGTTGCAAATATAAGTGCAGAATCATAGAATAGTGCAGAATCACCGCTGTTGCGCTGCCTAAGTAAAGAGCGATGTGGGCACAATGTTTTTTTTAGACCAGGGTACTTCGTATCGAAGGAGTTATTGTAGAAACTTCAAAATGTCTCATCCGACTGGAAATTGAAAGGGCTAGTACCCTTTTTAATAGTTGAAAGTGATTGGAGGACACATAACCCCCCTCCCACACCCACAGCCCTCGCGGCAAGAGTTGTAAGTTATGTCCTGGGGGCATATAAGGTGTATATAGAAAGGGTAATCATACAAACATCGGAGGGGGTTTATTGGATTGCTAATCAGAAGACTTAGTGCCCTTTTTTGCATTCAAAAGTGATGGAGGGTGGATAACCCCCCAACCCTCGTATTTTCCCAAAATCCATCTGATATAAATTTTGAGATGGCTATTTGTTGTTGTAGAAACTTCAAAAAAGGCTCATTCGTTTGGAAATTGAACGGAATAGTGCCTCTATTAACAGTCGAAAGTGATTGGAGGGCAACTAGCCTCCCTCCAACGCCCACCATTTCCCCAAACACATCCAATCAAAATTTCGAGATACCCATTTTGTTCGCAGTATTTAAAAGGTCCGGAAATTATGTCGTTGAGGATGACAACCCCCTACAGCCCTCAGCACAAGGGTTGTAGGTTATGCCCTGAGGGCATATAAGTTATATATAGAAAGGGTGACCGGATAAACTTCGGAGGGGGATCATTAGATTGATAGTCAGCAGTTATAGGGCCCTTTCTAAGATTCATAGTGATCAGAAGGTGGATACCCCCAACACTTCATATTTTCCCTAATTACATCTGATAGAAATATCTAGATGACCTTTTATTGTCTTAGAAACTTCGAAAAGAGCTCATTCGATTGAAAATTGAAAGGGCTGGTGCTCTTTTTATAGTCAAAAGTGATTGGAGGGAAATCAACCCCACTCCCACGCCCATCCAATCCAAATTTTGAGGTAGCAATTTTGTTCAGCGTAACTGAAAGGTCCAGAAATCATGTCTTTCGAGGATGAAAAACTCCCTACAGCCCATAGGGCAAGGGTTGTAAGTTATGGCCTTGGGGCATATAAGGTATATATAGAAAAGGTGATCGTAAAGACTTTGGAGAGGGACCATTGGATTGGTAATCAAAATTTCAAGTGCCCTTTTTAAGATTCAAAGTGATTGTAAAGTGGATACCCCGCAACATCTCGTAATTTCCAAAATGAATCTTAAAATTTTGAGGTGGCCATTCGTTGTCGAAGAAACTTCGAAAACAGCTCATTCGGTTGGAAATTGAAAGAACCAGTACCCTTTTTAATAGTTAAAAGTGATTAGAGAGCAACTAACCCCCCTCCCACGTCCACCATTTCCCCAAACACATGAAATAAAAGTTTGAGAGAGCCATTTTGTTAAACGTAATTGAAAGGTCCGAAAATTATGTCTTTGAGGATGGCAACCCCTCACAGCCCTCAGAGCAAGAGTTGTAAGTCATGCCCTGGAGGCATTTACAGAAGGGTGGTCTTCAGAAGGCATAGGGGTTATCAACCCTACTCATGTTAATTCTTGCTTGTTTTTAGTTTTACTCGGATATTTATTGTGGTTTCTGTTCTTTTTGAATTTCATTTATTTATTGATAGTGATTTGTAGTAGTTTCACGCTTGGAAGATTATTTGGGGAGAAAAGCTCCCCAGATATTTTGCATCGATGGGTCTTATTTCTTCTCCTTCATCTTCGCAAGTTGAAACCCGTGGTAAATATAATCTGCGGACTCCTAAGGTAGTTACAGAGAGGTCGCGTTTTTGCCTGTGGTATTTAATTCCTCTACATTGGGAAAGATTGAATAATGAGATTGATTTTAACGTAAGCATAGATGCTATAAGACGGAAGTTGAAAAGAGTGCTGATTGAAAGTTATAAATCTAAATAATATGAAAATATGTTGTTTTTTTTTAAGGATGTTGATTATTTTTTTGAGTATTGGGTTGGTCTCCGGGGTTCGCCCATGAGGCCTCCAGATGTCTTATGACTCACTTGGTTTTAAGTTGTAATTTTAATTGTGTCTCAAAATGGTGCGCGGAGTATGGAAATGGTATCGTGCGGCACGGGATTTGTTTTTATTTATTTCTGCCAAGATTGGTTAAGAGAACTATTTATTTTTTATTTTTGTGCATATTTAGTGTTGTTTAAAGGTAGCTCAATTGCATTCGAACTATACTCTCAGCCTTGAGTTACCTAATATTTTGTATATTTTGGTTATATTAAAAGAACCTTGAACCTTGAGTTCGTGGTTACGAACTTACATAAGCAGCAACCTGGCTCAATAGTAACCGAAATACAAAAAACATTTTGATACCAATAGATACATCAAAAGAATCGGATTCTCATCTTGATTTCAAATATATAAGTTTCATCAATTTTAGTCTTGCCCATCAAAAGTTACGAGCCTGAGAAAAGTTGCTTTATTTTCGAAAAAAGGGGGAAACACCTCTTAAAAGCCATAGAATCTCAATGAAAATTACACCATCAGATTTAGCGTATTAAAGAACCCTACTGTAGGGATTCAAATGTGGAATTTTGAAGTTTTTTATTAGAAGAAAGATCACGGGTGCGTGTTTATTTTTTTATTTTTATTCAGGGGTGATCGTATCGACTGAGCGGTCCTAGAATATCGCGAGAGATCTCATTCGGAAATCGAACGGAAACTAAGAGTCCAGTGCCCTTTTTAAGTGACCAAAAAATTGGAGGGCAACTAGGCCCCCTCCCATGCTCATTTTTCCCAAAGTTACCGGATAAAAATTTTGAGATAGCCATTTTGTTCAGCATTGTCGAAAAATCTAATAACCGTGTCTTTGAGAATGACTTAATTCCCCACTGTCCCCGGGGGAAGGGCTGCAAGTTATGAACTTTGCCCATTGTTTACATATAGTATTGATTATTGGGAAGTATAGAGACGTTTTCAGGGGGGATTTTTTCGTGTGTATGAGGGGGAGAGGGGGTTACGTAGGAGGATCTCTCCCTGGAGTGAATTTTCATAGGGGAAGATTTTTTCCATGAAGGGGGTGCCGGATATCTGGATTTGTCCGGATTTTACAGAGGCAGCTAGTAGTCTTTTTGGATAGTCCCCTGCGTATTTGCTGATGACCACGGTAAAAAGAAGTCACTAGCAGATTGAAAGAACCCAAGTGCTCCAATGCTCCAATGGTGCAATATGTTTACATCATAATATGGGTTTTACTTTTACGTCATTTACGGTTATAACCTACGGTTATAATGTCATTTATCGACTTGTATACAAAAATGCAGTTTATCATAAAAAGATTGACTTCATTTTTAATATTATATTTTTTTTTTATTATTACAAAAGGTACTAGATATGTCAATTTTTTTAAAATAAGCCATTAAACAACTCTCTATGGTGTCCAGTGCCCCACAAACAGTGGATGAAAAACAAAAAAAAAGATGCTTCCGATACAGAATTCTGTGGTTGGAGCCACTTCCCTTGTTACTCAAGCCAATAGATTGTCATTGTTTTTCAAGCCAATGGGCTGTAAGTTTCTTGCGGGAGGTTTCGGCCAAGGCGGTTCTAACGGTGTGCTACGTGTTTCCATCTGACGCCATTTTTAGGGTTTTTGGACAATTTTTGTTACTATAGGACGAGTTTTTGTTTTACTGCCGTGATTACTGTATACCCTAAACAAGACTCTCTTGTGTCGGTAATCTACACCAATCTTCTTCATTATTGCTTAAAAATAAACCAAATGCTAGGTTTCCTAAATTACTAAAAGCCCAGTGAATGATGATTTCAAATGATGAAGGTTTATTAAACGTTAACACTAGCTTTTTTAAACTAATTTAAAAAACACTTTTTCCACAAGACAAGTTTTTTTAAGAAAAGTAAAGAGCTCCATTAAGCCAAAAATGAGCAAGAATAAAGTCAAATAATCTTCCAAGCGTGAAACTACTACAAATCACTATCAATAAATAAATGAAATTCAAAAAGAACAGAAACCACAATAAATATCCGAGTAAAATTAAAAACAAGAAGAATTAACATGAGTAGGGTTGATAACCCCTATGCCTTCTGAAGACCACCCTTCCGTATATGCCTCCAGGGCATGACTTACAACTCTTGCTCTGAGGGCTGTGGGGGGTTGCCATCCTCAAAGACATAATTTTCGGACCTTTCAATTACGTTTAACAAAATGGCTCTCTCAAACTTTTATTTCATGTGTTTGGGGAAATGGTGGACGTGGGAGGGGGGTTAGTTGCTCTCTAGTCATTTTTAACTATTAAAAAGGGCACTGGTTCTTTCAATTACCAACCGAATGAGCTGTTTTCGAAGTTTCTTCGACAACGAATGGCCACCTCAAAATTTTAAGATTCATTTCGGAAAATTACGAGATGTTGCGGGGTATCCACTTTACAATCACTTTGAATCTTAAAAAGGGCACTTGAAATTTTGATTACCAATCCAATGGTCCCCCTCCAAAGTCTATACGATCACCTTTTCTATATATACCTTATATGCCCCAAGGCCATAACTTGCAACCCTTGCCCTATGGGCTGTAGGGGGTTTTTCATCCTCGAGAGACATGATTTATGGACCTTTCAGTTACGTTGAACAAAATTGCTACCTCAAAATTTGGATTGGATGGGCGTGGGAGTGGGGTTAGTTTTTTTATTTATGTTTGTATTGTGGATAAAATAAAACTTACCTACCTACCTACCTACCTCCAATCACTTTTGACAATAAAAAGAGCACCAGCCCTTTCAATTTTCAATCGAATGAGCTCTTTTCGAAGTTTCTAAGACAATAAAAGGTCATCTAGATATTTCTATCAGATGTAATTAGGAAAATATGAAGTGTTGGGGGTATCCACCTTCCGATCACTCTGAATCTTAGAAAGCGCCCTATAACTGCTGATTATCAATCTAATGATCCCCCTCCGAAGTGTATGCGATCACTCTTTCTATATATAACTTATATGCCCTCAGGGCATAACCTACAACCCTTGTGCTGAGGGCTGTAGGGGGGTTGTCATCCTCAACGACATAATTTCCGGACCTTTTAAATACTGCGAACAAAATGGGTATCTCGAAATTTTGATTGGATGTGTTTGGGGAAATGGTGGGCGTTGGAGGGAGGCTAGTTGCCCTCCAATCACTTTCGACTGTTAATAGAGGCACTATTCCTTTCAATTTCCAAACGAATGAGCCTTTTTTGAAGTTTCTACGACAACAAATAGTCATCTCAAAATTTATATCAGATGGATTTTGGGAAAATAAGAGGTGTGGGGGGTTATCCACCCTCCATCACTTTTGAATTCAAAAAAGGGCACTAAGTCTTCTGATTAGCAATCCAATAAGTCCCCTCCGCTGTTTGTATGATTACCCTTTCTATATATACCTTATATGCCCCCAGGACATAACTTACAACTCTTGCCGCGAGGGCTGTGGGTGTGGGAGGGGGGTTAGGTGTCCTCCAATCACTTTCAACTATGAAAAAGGGCACTAGCCCTTTCAATTTCCAGTCGGATGAGAACTTTTGAAGTTTCTACAACAACTCCTTCGATACGAAGTACCCTGGTCTAAAAAATAACATTGTGCCCACATCGCTCTTTACTTAGGCAGCGCAACAGCGGTGATTCTGCACTATTCTATGATTCTGCACTTATATTTGCAACATAAGCCAGTGTTACTACAAAATGTTTTTGTTGAAAACTGAGCATATGCAATATATGAGCATATTTTACAGCCTTCTTTCTGAAAAATTCAAGTTTACCTGGATATCCCTAAACATATTTATTTTCCCTTAGATCGCCCTTCATCCCTAGATACAAATTAAGTGTCCTTAAAAAAGTGGGTTTTCTCCAAAATAGGGAGAAATCCCTAGAAGTAGAAGTCCAAGCTGAAGCACAAAGGACATGAGAGATAACTTGTGAAAAGATCTTGGCAAATTTTTAGATAGACTCAAACTTTCACACGGACAATGCAATCATGTTTTAAAGGATAGATTATGCATTTCAGATATAAAATGGTTGGCCAGAAATGCTGGCCAACCATTGTTTGGCCAGCATTGTGCATACTGGTTTGTGTTTGGCGCATTGTGCAAACTGATCAATGGTTGACCAGTATGCGCCAGAAATGTTGAACTAATAAAATTTGTGGATATTTCTTTACTGTGCTACTTAGGAAACTGATCATTTTTATCCTCTATTACACCATATTAAAATAAAAAAGCTCTAATCAAGAACCAACCTCCATCTAAGAGAAAAACTCAGAGATACTATTTTAGATTCTATTTTATTTGCTTTTCAGTGAACTCTCATTCGATTATTCGAGAACTATTCCGTTTGTTCTAAAAATGGGAGGGAGTATAAATACACCGAATTTTTAATTTATATGGAGACAAAAATAAATATAAAGAAGAAGAAGAAAAAATAATAAAGAGAGGTAAAATATGCTAATCTAAAATTTACCGAACTAAACTTCGGAGTCACAAAAAAAGAAAGCATAATTTAAATGGGGAAATTTCTGTTATGTGTATATAAATACACCGAATTTTCAGTTTGTGTCGAAGTAAAAATAAATATAAAGAAGAAGAAGAAAAATAATAAAGAGAGGTAAAATATACTGATCTAAAATTTACCGAACTAAACTTTGGAGTCACAAAAAAAGGAAACATAGTTTAAATGGGGAATTTGTATTATGTGTATATAAATACACTGAATGTTCATTTTTAAATTGACGTAAAAATAAATATAAAGAAGAAGAAAAAATAATAAAGAAAGGTAAAATACTGATCTAAAATATTTACCGAGCTAAACTTCTAGTCACAAAAAAGAAAAAGAGTTTAAATGCGAAAAGATGTATGACAGAATTTAAAAAAAGATAATAAGGACTAGCAATGTAAGAATTAGCAGTATAAGTAAAAGAAATACCAAAGTAAAAAAAAGATATGATAAGGGTTGATAGAACAACTTTTAATAAAAGGAGTTTTTATTTATTTCTATGGGGGTCTAAATGAGGGAGCATATCAAGACTTCATTTCGCCCACGAAGCTGTCTCCTCAATATGGTTTAAATATTATTTTACTCTTTTTACAGACACGGCTTATGCAAAGAATAAAGACGACAAACGTTGGTATTCATTTGATGATAGCAGTGTCTCTCCCGTTTCTTCTGAAGATCAAGTTATAGTAAGTTATAATTATAGAATCAAGTATAGAATCAATTATATTATAATCAATTACAATCAAATCAATTATATATAATTGATAATCAGTTATAATCAAATTATAATCATTAAAATCAATTATAATCAGTTATAATAAAATTATAATCAATTATATATATCAATTATATAATTATATATCGTTGGTATTCATTTGATAATAGCAGTGTCTCTCCCGTTCCTTCTGAAGATCAAGTTATAGTAAGTTATAATTATAGAATCAAGTATAGAATCAATTATATTATAATGAATTATAATCAAATCAATTATATATAATTGATAATCAATTATAATCAAATTATAATCATTAAAATCAATTATAATCAGTTATAATAAAATTATAATCAATTATATATATCAATTATATAATTATATATCGTTGGTATTCATTTGATGATAGCAGTGTCTCTCCCGTTCCTTCTGAAGATCAAGTTATAGTAAGGTATAAGTTATAGAATCAAGTATGGAATCAATTATATTATAATCAATTATAATCAAATCAATTATATATAATTGATAATCAATTATAATCAAATTATAATCATTAAAATTAATTATAATCAGTTATAATAAAATTATAATCAATTATATATATCAATTATATAATTATATATCGTTGGTATTCATTTGATGATAGCAGTGTCTCTCCCGTTCCTTCTGAAGATCAAGTTATAGTAAGGTATAAGTTATAGAATCAAGTATGGAATCAATTATATTATAATCAATTATAATCAAATCAATTATATATAATTGATAATCAATTATAATCAAATTATAATCATTAAAATCAATTATAATCAGTTATAATAAAATTATAATCAATTATATATATCAATTATATAATTATATATCGTTAGTATTCATTTGATGATAGCAGTGTCTCTCCCGTTCCTTCTGAAGATCAAGTTATAGTAAGTTATAATTATAGAATCAAGTATAGAATCAATTATATTATAATCAATTATAATCAAATCAATTATATATAATTGATAATCAATTATAATCAAATTATAATCATTAAAATCAATTATAATCAGTTATAATAAAATTATAATCAATTATATATATCAATTATATAATTATATATCGTTGGTATTCATTTGATGATAGCAGTGTCTCTCCCGTTTCTTCTGAAGATCAAGTTATAGTAAGTTATAAGTTATAGAATCAAGTATAGAATCAATTATATTATAATCAATTATAATCAAATCAATTATATATAATTGATAATCAATTATAATCAAATTATAATCATTAAAATCAATAATAATCAGTTATAATAAAATTATAATCAATTATATATAATTATAATCAATTATAGATTCAGGTCATAGGCATAGTAAGGAAATTTCAGTATTGATTGGTCTTTTCTATGTATCAGCTCTTTGGTTTTTATTGCCTTGCTGAAATATTCAAAATTTCTAATTTGTATCTGTATTTCTATCCATGTTTTAGCTTTTTATTTATTTATGTTATTTATAATTGTTTTATTTATTATTTCTTTTTATGGGTATTGACCCTATTAACACCTTTTATGAAAATGATTTGTGATAGGCAAGTGTGGCTGTGTCCTAAAATTTAATTTTTAGAAAACCTTGGCCCCTTGTATAGCTTCACAAGCAGTTCTTTTGTTACCCTAGCTGCTTTTTTCACTGCAGGAAATTTTCTCTCTTGAAAATCAAGAAAAAAAAACAATTTCCTCGACTCAAAATTGTTCTTCCTTACTTTTTCTTAATAATTGTGCAAAGCAATTTTTATATTTCCCAAGTCGCATTATTCCATTGTAAAATAGTAGTAAATTCCCTCCATTAAAAACCTCAATGAGATCATCAATGAAACCTACGCCCGTCCTTTTATCATTTTGTAATTCTACAGAGCAATTCATCTGTTGCCCCATTGTGAGCCCTATTCTGCCCCATTCTGTTGCCCCAAAAGTGAGCAATATTTCATTGTAAAATAGGAACAAATATGCTTTCTTCAAAGCTAAGCAAATATGAAACCTCCTCTAATTAAAATTCTCCTTTTGTTCATAGTTGTCAGACTATTGTTTTTTTTTTTAGTGTTTTCTTTTATACTTTTATTGGGGAAATTCTTCTATTGCCTCAGCCATAGTGTTTCATTGTAAAATAGGTAAAAATATGCTCCCTTCAAAATCAAGAAAATAAGTAAAACCTTCTCTAACCAAAATTGGTCTTTTTTTTCTGGTTTTCATTTTTCTTCTTTTTTTTAATTTGCTCCCTTCATAATTAATGCAGATCAAGGTAATGTACACCAATAAGTGAAAATATGCTACCTTTAAAATTAAAGAAATAAAAAAAAACCTTTTCTAACCAAAATTGCTCGTTTTTACTGGTTTTCAAAATGTTGTCATTTTTTTTTAATTTACTCGCTTCATAATTTAGTATATAGGTGAAACTTTCTTTACCCTAAATTTCTTTCTTTTCCTTTTGTAATTCTGCAATGTAATTTTTCTTTTGCCCCAGTTTTAATGTTTCGTTGTAAAATAGGGGAAAATGTGCTTCCTTGTAGATCATAGGAAGGGCAAGAGTGCTTCCTAAGTAAAGAGCGGTGTGGGCACAATATATTATTATAATTATATATATATATATATATATATTATTCTTTTATAATTTTTTTTGCACATGTATGAAAATTGCCGTAGAAACTTCGGAAGGGACTCATTTGACTGGAAATCGAAAATTCTAGTGCTATTTTTAAGAGTCGACATTGATTGAAGGGAAATTGACTATAATTTTGTTTTGTTTTAATTCAAAATTGGTTTCAATGTTTTTTCATATGAGGATTTCCCCCCCCCCCCCTAGAATTAAGAACTAAAAACATTGAATTCGTTTGAAGTTAAGAGTTTGAAGCTATAAAAATGTTTGTCAAGTTATTAAGAATATATATATATATATATATATATATATATATATATATATATATATATATATATATATATATATATATATATATATATATATATATATATATATATATATATATATATATATGAATAACTATAAATTTTAATATCTCAATATACATTATACACTATATATTATATAATTATACATTTATATAAATTATAATATAGATAACTTCGAAGACAACACTGCCTTTCCATGACGAAAGTAAAACAGTTCAAAATAGGGATGAAACCTTTTAATTGACAGTGAAGAGGTATAAAATTATTTAACTGGATGTTACGAACACATGTACAGTCTTCATCATCAACAGTAAAACTCTAATACGTATAGATAAAACAGACTGCTGATGATGAACACTGTACATGTGTACAGTTAAATAATTTTATACCTCTTCACTGTCAATTAAAAGGTTTCATCCCTATTTTGAACTCTTTTACTTTCGTAAATTATAATATTTTATAATTTTAGTATATAAGTTTTAATAAAGTTTAATATAATATTTTGTTTTTCTTTTACGTCAGTTACCTAAATTTTTGTGAAGACTTCTTTGACTTTCGAATATTTAAAATTCTAAATGTTTATACAATTATGTGATTCAATTTTTTTTTTACCGCACACAGCTTAAACATACTGGCAGCCTAAATTTTTTTTCTTCTTTTTATAGACAGCCAATATATATATATATATATACATATATATATATATATATATATATATATATATATATACATATATATATATATATATATATATATATATATATATATATATATATATATATATATATATATATATATATATATATACATATATATATATGAATAAATATGAATAAATATAAATTTCATTATTTCTTCAAAATTTATTCGAATTTATCTCATACCATTAAGCAGGGTATGTCAGTCTTGAGTGAAAAATTTAACGACGTTTCTTTTGTTTTCTAGACGAAGGCAGGATACGTTCTATTCTACGTTCGAAGAGACCCGGACAGTTCTCACTTCAATCGTCCTGGCATAACAGACGTGGTATCCTCCTCAAAGATAGAAAGTGAGGATGAGGAGAATAGTATGGACCAATGTTAACCTCATTTTCTCGCCCGCTAATGAACTGTGATTCTACCTTCCTGCAACCTCTTTTTAGTTTAGGTGATGTGTTCTTTCACTTAAAAGTTGATCTTTTGGTGGTGAACTTAATTCAATAGATATTTACGTATAGATAAAACAGAATTTAAAAAGTAAAAAAAATATAAGTAGAAAAAAAATCTATAGTAGAAAAATAAGTATCAAACAGTTCGTGGTAACGAACTGTAGTAAGGAGCGATCCGGCTCAATAGTAACCAAAACTCTAAAAAATTGAATTTTGATATCAATAGCTACATCAAAAGAATCGCATTTTAATGCTGATTTTAAATATAATTAAGAATTTTAAAAATTAAGTTTCATCAAGTTTAGTCTTACCCATCAAAAGTTACGAGCCTGAGAAAATTTGCCTTATTTAGGAAAATAGGGGGAAACACCCCCTAAAAGTCGTAGGATCTTAACGAAAATGACACCATCAGATTCAGCGTCTCAGAGAACTTCTACTGTAGAAGTTTCAAGCTCCTATCTACAAAAATGTGGAATTTTGTATTTTTTGCCAGAAGACAAATCACGGGTGCGTGTTTATTTGTTTTTTTTTTTTTTTTTTTTTTTTTTTTTTTTTTTTTTTTTTTTTTTTTTTTTTTTTTTTTTTCAGGGGTCATTGTATCGACCAAGTGGTCCTAGAATGTTGCAAGAGGGCTCATTCTAACGGAAATGAAAAGTTCTAGTGCCCTTTTTAAGTGACCAAAAAAATTGGAGGGCATCTAGGCCCCCTCCCACGCTCATTTTTTTCCTAAAGTCAACGGACTTTGTTCAGCATAGTCAAAAACCATAAAAACTATGTCTTTGGGATGACTTACTCCCCCACAGTCCCTGGAGGAGGGGCTACAAGTTACAAAATTTGACCAGTGCTTCCATATAGTAATGGTTATTGGGAAGTGTGTAGGCGTTTTCAGTAGGATTTTTGGTTGGGGGGAGGGGTTGAGAATAGGGGGATAGGCTGGGGGAGCTTTCCATCGAAGAATTTGTCATGGTAGAAGAAAATTTCCATCAAGGGAGCGCAGGATTTACTAGCATTATTAAAAAAAAACAATGAAAAAAGAAATATGAAAAAGTTTTTTTCAGCTGGAAGTAAAGAGCAGCATTAAAACTTAAAACGAACGGAAATTATTACCCATATGAGGAGCTCACCTCCTCCTAATACCCCGATCTTTACGCTAAAGTATTTTTAGTAATTTCAACTATTTATTTTACGGCTTTAGTGATTCAGGGGTCATTCTTAATGAATTGGGACAAAATCTAAGCTTTAGTGTAAAGAGCGAGGTACTGACGAGGGGGCGAACCCCCTCATATATGTAATAAAAACATGAGAATACAAAACTTCTTTACGTAAGCTAATTTATAAGTTACGTATATCTTTTACTAATAAAAAGATTCGTAAAAAATTAAAAGTTCTAGTTGCCTTTATCTTAATTAACCAAAAAATCGGAGGGCAACTCGGCTTCCTCCCCCGCTCTTTTTTCTCAAAATCATTCAATCAAAATTATGAGAAAGTCATTTAGCAAAAAAAAAAAAAATAATAAATATGCAAATTTCGTTTTAATTATTCCTCTGCGGAGAGCCAAAATCAAAACATGCATTGATTGAAAAACGTTTAGAAATTAAATAAAAAAAAACAAGTTTTTTTTAACTGAAAGTAAGGAGTAAAATTAAAACTTAAAACGAACAGAAATTACTTCGTATATGAAAGGGGCTGCTTCCTCACCAACATCCCGCTCTTTACGCTAAAGTTTTTTACTGTTTTAAAAAGAAGAGTTGAGAGAAAGAGTCAAACTTTAGCGTCAAGAGCGGGATGTTGGTGTAAAAAATGTAATGTAAAATGTTTTATGTAAAAAAAGTTATAGAAAATTATGTATGCGAGAAATTAGAAAAGTGGAAGGCTATGGAATATCGAATAAGAGGTAAGATAGATAAGTAGTAAAGTGAAGGAAATAATAGTGAAATAGGGATGAATTAGATTACAAATAAGCAGGGAGTCTTAGATCAAAAAAGAAGAAAGAAATGGATCGATTTTTATTTTATTTTTTAGAATTACGAAAAGAAAAAAAAATAACCGGTTTGATTTTATCCATTACATGAAGTATCACCAACCCATCATCAAGAAAACAAAAAGAAGAGGAAACGAGGACCAAATACCAATGGGTAAAAGAAAGAGAAAAAGAAGAAATTAAAATATGCATTAGAAAAGGATTTTGTATATTTTCAATATTTTAAGTCTATTTTTGAGGAAAAAAAAAAATGGTCACCACTCAGCTAATAAATTTACTGTAACGAGATCAAAATACACACAAAATGGCAGATAACTGCTTAAACACTTGACACACTGAGGTAGCAAGGAAAACAAAATTGAAATCAGAGAAACAGCAATCAATAGGGTCATATGACCGCCATGTTCAATAAGGTTATTGAATAAGTATTAGCTGGTGGGAAAATGAAATTACAATCTGATGGTTTGGACCCCCCCCTCCCCTCGAAATTTTTGTCCAACTCCTAAAACTGTAACAAAAATGCCTATAAAAACATTTTGGTGTGTTTTATAAATTTTTCCTTTTTAAAAAAAAACCGAACCTGAAATTCCTAGATTTTGAAAAGGACAATTAAACTAAAATTTGGTTCTTTAAATTGGTAAAGTGAAAGTTTACACAGGCATATACGTCTTTCAAAATTATTTTAAAAGAGTTGGGAAAACAGGCTAAATTGGCTACTTAGGTCTACTTTTGCAGTATTAGCAGAGTTTTTAACTAGTTTTCTTATTCATTTAAATTGTCAAAGGTGTTTTCTATAGGGTGTTGGCTTGTGAGATGTTTCAAACAGGCTAAATTGGATACTTAGGTCTACTTTTGCAGTATTAGCAGAGTTTTTAACTAGTTTTCTTATTCATTTAAATTGTCAAAGGTGTTTTCTATAGGGTGTTGGCTTGTGAGATGTTTCAAACAGGCTAAATTGGCTACTTAGGTCTACTTTTGCAGTATTAGCAGAGTTTTTAGCTAGTTTTCTTATTCATTTAAATTGTCAAAGGTGTTTTTCTATAGGGTGTTGGCTTGTGAGATGTTTCAAACAGGCTAAATTGGATACTTAGGTCTACTTTTGCAGTATTAGCAGAGTTTTTAACTAGTTTTCTTATTCATTTAAATTGTCAAAGGTGTTTTTCTATAGGGTGTCGGCTTGTGAGATGCTTCAAACAGGCTAAATTGGCTACTTAGGTCTACTTTTGCAGTATTAGCAGAGTTTTTAACTAGTTTTCTTATTCATTTAAATTGTCAAAGGTGTTTTCTATAGGGTGTTGGCTTTTGAGATGTTTCAATCAGGCTAAATTGGATACTTAGGTCTACTTTTGCAGTATTAGCAGAGTTTTTAACTAGTTTTTCTTATTCATTTAAATTGTCAAAGGTGTTTTCTATAGGGTGTTGGCTTGTTAGATGTTTCAAACAGGCTAAATTGGATACTTAGGTCTACTTTTGCAGTATTAGCAGAGTTTTTAACTAGTTTTCTTATTCATTTAAATTGTCAAAGATGTTTTTCTATAGGGTGTCGGCTTGTGAGATGCTTCAAACAGGCTAAATTGGCTACTTAGGTCTACTTTTGCAGTATTAGCAGAGTTTTTAACTAGTTTTCTTATTCATTTAAATTGTCAAAGGTGTTTTCTATAGGGTGTTGGCTTGTGAGATGTTTCAAACAGGCTAAATTGGATACTTAGGTCTACTTTTGCAGTATTAGCAGAGTCTCTAATAAGTTTTCTTCTTCATTTAAATTCTCAAAGGTGTTTTCTATAGGGTGTTGGCTTGTGAGATGTTTCAAACAGGCTAAATTGGCTACTTAGGTCTACTTTTGCAGTATCAGCAGAATTTCTAATAAGTTTTCTTATTCATTTAAATTATCAAAGGTGTTTTTTTATAAGGTGTTGGCTTGTGAGATGTTTCAGACAGGCTAAATTGGCTACTTAGGTCTACTTTTGTAGTACCAGCAGAATTTCTAATTCTGCACATACACTTCAAGTAAGAAAAATACTTATCTCTATAGTCAGAATTGCATCCTGAATCCAAAGTTATTGTGCATTTGCATCAGAAAGGAAATTAATATTCACCATATACAGACCTAGCCTATACCAATTCAGGGTATATATTTGCACGTTAGTGAGTATATGTGTATGTATGTGTATATGTGTGTATGTGTATATGTATGTGTGTATGTATATGTATGTATATGTATGTGTATATATATATATATATGTATATATGTAAGCCCTATAGATAGGTAGAGTAGCTCCATAGGAGGCTTAGGCCAAGTAGGACCTTGTCCCAGTGGGGCCCATAATAGAAACTGGGAAACCCTCCCCTGGGGGTCATAATTTCAGGTGGAGGAGGAAGAAGGCCCCTCAAATGTACACTCAGCAGGGCCAACTGCCGTGTTCACGCGTCAGATGAGTTACAAACCTTCTCCCAGTAATGGGTTAAATTGCATGGTGAAGCAGAACACCATCGTGGGAGGATCCTCTATAGGAGGACAACTGCGGCAGGGCATAAGATCCAGATTTATGGACAACGGCCTCTGTAAAGGGCTGCCTCGACCCTTTCGGGGTACCTGCAAGACTGGGAAACTTGCGGTCAATTTTTCCCACTTGAGGAGTGGCGCCCCTCGAGGAAATTATAGCCTAGTAAACAACACAGCACTCGTACGGGATTCTGATTATTGGATAATTTTCTGGGCTTGGTTTGTTTTGATGGGCGTTTTCGGGCTGAAAAACCTCTTCCTAGCTAATTTATCTACTATGGGCTGCCTCCCCGTAGTAGCATAATATTTGTAGGCATGAATATATAATGAGTCGGAGGTAATAGGCTTGGGACTGTCTGTGCAGGATTTCGACTCTTGTTGATAGAAGAGCATCGCCAAGTGCTGAAAACCATGTTGTGACCAAGATGGGCCCAGGATTGCACAAAGCCTCCAACTTACTGGAGGTCCCAGGGACTTCTTGCTGTCCGGTTCTAAGCCGGCTTAAGTGCTTCGGTGTAGACTTGAGAAGATATGTTGGTCCCCATCCTGCACTGGTATCCGGGATCACTGCTTTTCTTGAGGCCAAAATAATTTCAAAGATTTAAAGAACATGAAAATTGGAACTTGGAATGTTACGACGTTAAAAAATGACTATCGCATCGACATTTTGACTGACGAATTCAGACGGTTTGAACTGGATTTATTAGGAGTTTCAGAAACTCATATCCCAGGGGTAGGAAGCATGAAATTAGGTGACATAGAATTTGTTTACTCAGGAAGGAAGGATGGGGTACATAGACAGGGAGTAGGGCTCATGATGAATAAGGAAGCTGCTAAGTCTTGTTTAGGCTGGGAAGGTATTAATAATAGAATACTAATTGCTCATTTTATGACTAAAAAGTTTAGGGTATCAGTTATAGTAGTATATGCCCCCATTGAACCAACTGATGGAGATACTAGTGACTCAGATGAATTTTACTTACAGTTACAGGAGCAAATAGACAGGGTACCAGGTAGAAATATGGTGTTTTTGCTAGGAGATTTTAATGCCCAGGTTGGTAGAAATAGGGATAGATGGTATCCTAGCCTAGGTAATTTTGGTGTAGGAAAAGAAAACAGTAATGGCTATAGGCTTTTGCAATTTTGTAGGTATAACAACCTAGTTATAACCAATACGGTGTTTGGTCACAAAATGGCCCATAAGTTGACATGGTATTCACGTGATGGTAAGACAGCAAACCTTATTGATTATGTTATTGTAAACAGAAGACTAGCAGGATCAATACAAGATACTAGGGTGTATAGGAGTGCCGTTATTGATGTTAAAAGTAAAGATCACCATCTAGTAGTGTCTAAGGTTAATTTAAAGCTGAAATTTCGGAAGAGTAACTCCCTCCCGGGAAGTTATGATGTTGGTAGACTTCAGGATGAAAATTTGAGAAAAAAATTCCAGGAACAGTTGAGTACTAAACTTGAGGGTTTAAAATTTGACAATGTGGAAGATGGATGGAATAATTTCAGAAAAACAATTTGTGAAGTTGCTGATGGTGTCCTAGGGAAGAGTGCTAAGACAGCAACTAGGAATATTAGTGAAAAAGCTTTAGGTTTAATAGAGAGTAGAAGGGGTTTGTATAAGAATTATCTGAGCGATAGGTCGTATGAAAACAAAAGGAATGTAAAGAAAGTGGAGAAAGCATTAAAATATGAACTAAGGAGATGTGAAATGGAGGCGATGGATAAAATTGCTGAGGATCTGGAAGATGCGGCTAGACGGCATAATAGTAAAATATTATACTGGCATGTTAATAAATTGAAAGGGAGTAGCCGATCCGGACTAGTCCCAGTTAAAGATAGAAATGGGGTCACAATTAGTGATAAGGAAAAAGTTAAAGAAAGATGGGTGGAACATTTTGAGAATGTGCTAAACCGAGATACAGTTGCAGGAAAAGATATAGATGAAAATGAAAAAGTTTGTGATACCTTGGATGTGAAGGAAGATTTGTTTAGTGAGGAAGAATTAGCGACAGTACTAGAAGGATTAAAAAATAATAAGGCCCCAGGTGCTGATAGTATGATTAATGAGTTCCTTAAATATGGTGGCTCTGAGGTTAGGAATAAGCTACTGAAGATTATGAACATGATTTTTGAAAAAGGGGAAGTACCCAATGATTTTAGGAAAACCTTAATTAAACCACTGTATAAGAAAGGTGACAAGAGTGAATGTCGGAATTATCGAGGCATTAGTGTCTGGTCTCTGTAGGTAGCAAATTACTGAGTAATATGATACTTTTTAGACTGAGACATGCTGTAGACAAAGTTTTAAGGGAAGAACAATGCGGTTTTAGAAAAGGTAGAGGATGTGTCGACCATGTTTTCACTCTTAGGTTAATAATTGAGAAGTCCCTTCGTTGTCAAACACCTTTGGTCCTTAGTTTTATCGATTATGAGCAAGCTTTCGATTCTGTTGATAGAACAGCGTTAACAAAGGTCTTATCGTTATATGGTATACCAGAAAAATACATTAAAGTGATTTGCGCTATGTACGAGAATAATACTGCAGCGGTTAAGGTAGGAAGTGAGGTTAGCAACTGGTTTTGTATTAAATCAGGAGTTAAGCAGAGTTGTGTTCTATCCCCCTTTATATGGATCATTTTGACGGACTTCGTCTTAAGGAGCACAGGAAAGGCAATTGGAGACCATGGAATCAAATGGGGAGGAAGAACGCTCCTGGACTTAGATTATGCTGATGATTTAAGCATATTAGATGAAAGTGTGAGCAAAATGAATGAATTTTTAGAGGTTTTACGAGTTCAGGGTGCTAAAATAGGCTTGAAAATTAATGTTAAGAAGACTAAGTCACTAAGGTTAGGAATAAGTGAAGATGAACAGGTGACCTTAGGTAACGAAAAGATTGATCAGGTTGGGAGCTTCAGTTACCTTGGTAGTATTATTAGTAAAGATGGTGGGAGCAGTGAAGATGTTAAAAGTAGAATAGCTAAAGCTCAGGGTGTTTTTTCACAGTTAAAAAAAGCTTGGAAGAATAGAAAGATAAGCCTACAAACCAAGATTAGAATATTGGAAGCTACAGTGATGACAGTGGTCAAATATGGCTCTGAAGCATGGACACTCCGAAAAGCAGATGAAAATTTACTAGATGTTTTCCAGAGAAATTGCCTACGGATTGTTCTGGGTACCCGGCTGACTGACCGTATTTCAAACAGTAGGTTGTACGAAAAGTGTGGTTCAATCCCGCTTTCTGGGGCTATAATGAAAGAAAGGTTGAGATGGCTAGGCCACGTTCTACGGATGAAGGATGACAGATTACCGAAGATTGTCCTTTTTGGCCAACCGTCTGGGGCTACACGGAAAGCAGGTCGTCCTTGTCTGGGTTGGGAGGATGTCATAAATAAGGATTTAAAGGAAATGGGAACTTCCTGGGAGGGTGTAAAGAGGGAGGCTTTAAATAGATTAGGTTGGAGGAGGAGCGTGCGTAGCTGTGTTGGCCTCAGGCGGCTTGGTGCTGCAGTGAGTTATTAGTAGTAGTAGTAGTAGTAGTAGTAGTGGTAATCGGTAATGCAACTTTAAAACAACAAGAACAATAAAAACGGAATCTAAATTTTTAAATTAGACAAGAAAAACAATTTTATTATATAACTTTTACATAATGCTATCAGCCGATATTTATTCGACATTGCGGTCTTACCACACTTATCGATTGCTGAATTTACTCAACGAAAAAATATTTATATGTGTATAACAACCAAAAGAAAAACCACAGAAAATTCCGGTTTTCTGGTATGAATAAACCGAAAATGTAGGGGCGCCAAATAGGACAGGAGGTAGGACAGGTGGGGCAATTGCCCCCCCCCCCCCCCGGATTTTGAAAAATACCTACTTGTTTTTATTTCATAGCTTTTTGTATTTTATCATGGAAAACTAGTCGTTTCTGTCCCCCTTACATTTTCGTGAATCGGCACCTGTGCGAAGATGGAGCCAGGGGCTGAAATATATTATCATTTTAATGTCTCTTGTACTTCAATGAAAAAATGCTTTATATGCGCTTATGCAGCTTTTAGTAGTAACGGATGCCGGGAAGTGGATAAAGAAGAATATAGAAGCGGATGGCCTATTATCAAGTGGCACAACTTAGAAAAAAAAAAAAACAACAACTCAGTCAAAAGCCCACTTCACTACAGAATTCATATTATATCAAATAAAAGTATATGAATTTCCGCAACCGAATAATTGCGAAGCAAAATTTTCATCTATCAGAAAAACAACAAATTAGCATGTAATTGTAACGCCCATAGAACAAACAAAACAGAGTATCTAGAGCAGGGGTAGCCAACCCAAATAACGTTATATATACATCTTCTGAATTATATCTATCAATGATCGAAATATATATATCTTCTCGATTAAGTGAGAAGATATATATATATATATATATCACATCGAATTCAAAATTCGAGATTGAATTTGATTCTTTGTTCTTTGTTTTTGCAAGATTTTCGTTTTAATTATAATTTCTTTTTCTACTTTTAAAGTTTGTTTCATCTATACATAGTATCTAGCAAAATAACCTTATAAATTTATGCAAATTTAAATGAAGATTATAAATATAATTAAAATACAAATATGAAATAAAAAATATAATTATTTTTACATTAGATAATATAAAAAATATAAATACTAAATTTAAATAAATTTGCGCAGTTAAATAAATAGTACATTGAAACAAAAACGAAATATGTGGTTGGAAGAGGGAAAACAGAGAGAATCAACAACTGTGAGAAAGAACAACAGTTAGAAAGAACAGGAAAAACAGTGAGTATGAACAGGAAAAACTGTGTGAGAAATCAACAACAGTGAGAAAGAACAGGAAAAACAGTGAGTCCCACAAGAAAACAAATTAAATGGATGACTCTTCAATGAAGGAAGAGCAACAGGATGATAATAGGAAGATAACAGGAAGAAGATAAAAGGAAGACAACGATAACAGGAAGGAAGATAAAAGGAAGAAGGAATTAAATTCAATTGACATTGCTCATGTCATGATTTAAAAGTAAAGATTAATGCTCTTTTTTAAATGGATGACTCTTTGATGAAGGAAGAGCAACAGGATGATAAAAGGAAGATAACAGGAAGAAGTAAAAGGAAGACAACGATAACAGGAAGGAAGATAAAAGGAAGAAGGAATTAAATTCAATTGACATTGCTCATGTCATGATTTAAAAGTAAAGATTAATGCTCTTTTTTAAATGGATGACTCTTTGATGAAGGAAGAGCAACAGGATGATAATAGGAAGATAACAGGAAGAAGTAAAAGGAAGACAACGATAACAGGAAGGAAGATAAAAGGAAGAAGGAATTAAATTCAATTGACATTGCTCATTTTTTTTTTTTTTATAACATAACTTTTTTTTTTATTCTATCTTAAACCGCATATAAAAATTATGATCAAACATCGAACTCTAAATTCAATCACTTCATATAATGTTCGAAATATTTAACTTAAAATTTCCATTTATTCCATAAATTTATATTTCAATATTTGATTGGTGACCATTAATTATATTGAGTGTTGACCAATAACGGTTGCTGTGTTGCAAAATGTGTCATTCCCCTGCGTATTAATTAAATGTCTAGTAGAAAATTAGCTGACAGAAACAGATTCATTTCAAATGCAATCAATAATTAATTGATTTTTTTTTTTAATGTGTTTTTCTGTTGCTGTGGGTATTTGAACAGATACTAGAGGTATTATTAGTAGGAAAAGAAATGTTACTTTTTATTGGTTTTGTATTAGCCTTTTCCGCGTTTTGTATTTATAATTTTTTCCTTTATTTTCAGGTAAAGGCACCTGTGCTGTTGAGGATATTTGAAAATATGTACTGATTTCATTTATTTAAAAGCATATTCATCGGATTTTGGAAATTTAAAATTTTAGTGCCTGTTGTGTATTTAAATAATAGCAATTAAAATCTGGTGCCTCTTTCTTCTTTTCTTTCTTACAGCAGGAATCGTGGCGTAACCAGGGTTTCAAGTTCTACAGCTTTGGCTAAAGATGGAAAAAACCACCAAGTCGCCTGAGGCCAACCCAGCTACGCACGCTCTTCCTCCATCCTAATATATTCAAAGCCTCTTTGCTACCTCCCAGGAAGCTCCCATTTCTCTTAAATCTTTCTATACGACATTCTGCCATCCAAACCACGGACAATCTGTTTCCCGTTTAGCCCTAGATGGTTCGCCTTCATCCGCAGAATGTACCTTAGCCATCTCAACCTTTCTGTCATCATAACCCTAGAAAGTGGAATTGAACCACACCCATCGTTCAGCCTGCTGTTTGAAATACGGTCAGTCTGCCTGGTACCCAGAACAATCCGTAGGCATGAGCCCTCCGTTTTTGGAGCGCTCATGCTTCACTACCATGTTTGATCACTGTCATTACCGTAGCTTCCAGTACTGTGAAAAAAACCCGAGCCTTAGCTATTCTACTTTTAACATCTTCACTGCTCCCACCGTCATTACTAATAATACTAACAAGGTAAGTGAAGCTGCCCACCTGATCAATCTCTTCGTTACCCAGTGTCACCTTTTAACCTTCACTTATTCCTAGTTTTAGCGACTTGGGCTTATTAGCATTAACTTTCAAACCTATTCTAGAACCCTGAATTCGCAAAACTTCTAAAATATCATTCATTTTGCCTATACTTTCATCGAGGATCCTTAAATCATCAGCATAATCTAAGTCCAGAAAAGTTCCTTCCCCATTTGATTCAATTTTCTCCCATTGCCTTTCCTTAAGACAACCCCCATTTAAATGATCTATGTAAAGGTGAATAGAAAGACAACAGTGCTTAACTCCTTATTTACTATAAAACCAGCTGCTAACCTCATTTCCTACCTTAACCGCAGTAGTTTTATTGTTCTAAAAAAGTATCATCATACTAATTAATTTACCGCCTACAGAGTACATGCTAATACTTCTACGAGTTATTATTATGGCCAAATGTTTAAAGGAAAAACTGCTATCTTGTTTTCAAGAGCCTGGGAACTTGGGTTGTAAGTTATGCCCCGGGGGCATTTAAAGCTTCTATGGATGGGATGGTTGTATACATTTTAGAGGGGGCTTATTTGGTTGAAAATTGGAAGTTCTAGTTCCCCTTTAAGAGTCAAAAGTGATGGAGGGCGACAAGCCTCCAGGGTTGACACAACCCCTCAGAGCCCTGGGGCAAGGGTTGTAAGTTATGCCCTGGAGGCATATTAGGTTTTTATGGAATGGGTGGTTGTCTAAACTTCAGATGAAGCTCATTTGATTTAAACTGAAAGTTATAGTGCCCCTATTAAGATTCAAAGGGATTTGGGAAACGAAAAACTGCTATCTTGTTTTTAACTTACACGGAACAAAATTTGGTCGAAACTGCTAACCCTATATACACTCAGTAGTGGACATAAAAACTCCCCAAGTTCTGACTGCATATCTTAAAAAGTCAGAACGCGTTGAATATATATGAAACGGATAAAAAATTGAACAATTATTAATAATAACAGGACAAGGTTTGCAAGCACATGGATTTGGATATATTTCTTGGGCTCCAACATTGGAAGGTGGCTCAAGTCACTAAAGAGTCGATACATTTTTAATTGGAAAATTTCCAACGTTTCATGGTTAGCATCTTATCGTCTAATTGTTAAGGCCTTATTTGTTACTATTATCCTTATTTGTTATTAAAGTTGAATACAGCTTGAAAATGTCTCAAAAAGACTATTTTGTTAAAAATTGTAGATTGACAAAATTCCAAGCCCCCACGCCATCTGTTTACTAAGAAGGTAACAAAAAAAATGTGATTTATTATACCATTTAATGCCAATTTACTGTTGTCAAGTTGAGCTTGAATTTAAAGCCAAACATTATGCTACTACCGAGGTTTGGCCAGTGCTAATTGACCAACCAACCTCTATTCAATTCTGACAAAGATTAAATCAGAAGAAGGAAATAGGCAAAAATATGAAATGAAAATTTCTACACGTAGAAAAATATAGATTGATTGTGGAGGGGGGGGGGGAGGATGATCATTTATCCTTTTTTAATTCTTACAATGGTTAAAGTAAAACAGTTCAAAATAGGGATGATACCTTTTTATTGACAGTGAATATATATAAAATTATTTAACTGGATATTTCGAACACATATACAGTGTTCAACATGTTCGAAATATCCAGTTAAATAATTTTATATCTATTCACTGTCAATAAAAAGGTATCATCCCTATTTTGAGCTGTTTAACTTTCGTCATGGAAAGGCAGTGTGGTCTTCGAAGTTACTTACAAAGGTTGGAATTATGAGTGAGATTTTCGACACAGAAAAATCTACATGTCAGTAGATACTAGACGAAACATGTTTAACCCTAAGAAAGTAAACAGATTCAACCCGAAATCTCAAATAAGTTCATACAATTTGCCAATAATTTAAGAAATAATATGATAAAATTACTTTTTTTTACTTGACGACTTTATGAAAAAGTTACAGGGCTCAGGGGAGCCGAGGGACCATTTGCGTACATACCAAATTGTGATTAATGAGGTAATGGTAAATTGTGCTAAAATATGCGTAAACCAACTGACACTATACAGTACTCGTAAGTTGCACGAGGGTTCACTTAAACGTGCACGAGGGTGTCAGTTGTAATGGAGCCATTAAAAATAGTTATAAATCTCTAATTTGACAAATTGTGAATATTTTAACGACTTAATGACATTATGAAAAAATTACAGAGCTTATTAGGGCCCAGGGACTATCTGCGCACATACCACATAGCGAGTCATGAGGTAATTGTGAATTGTGCTGAAATATGCGTAAACTAACTGACGCTGTACAGTACTTGCAAGTTCAGTTGTAAGGAACCATTAAAAATTATTAATTTTAAAAATTACGAACATTTTAACGAATGCAAGGCTTAGGGGGCCATCTGCTTACATACCAAATTTTGAATCATGAGGAAATCATAAATTGTGCTAAAATATGTGTAAACCAACAGACTGTGCAGTGCTTCTGTTACCATATGCTCTTAATTCCATCAGAATTTGCAGAAATGGAGATTAGGTTTAGCATGTATAAAATGAAAGAAAGATAAAACTTATTCCTCAAATAGTAGCCTAAAAACTAAATAGCAGCTAAAGACCGTGAAGCATATGTTTAAGCCTCGTTTATTTAATAGAAAATGCAAGAACTTTTTTCAATTATTGCAACGAACATCAGTCAAATACACTTAAATCGAAGACAAAATAGAATAAGGCAGTGTGATTTAAAGATAAAAAACACCAAGAAAATATCAAAAATAGAATCAGACTTGAAAAAAAGCATTGTATAAGAGAAAAAAAGATTTGGGCTTTTAAAGACAAAAATACATTCATTCGGTTACTATCAAGAAATTAAATAGGTTTGAATTTAAGGCTATAAAAAACAATCGTTTTAAGGCTCTCTCAGCCTACAGTTACGACAAGAAGGTGATATTTTGTTTCTATCAGACTTGAGAAAAGGACTAATCTTCATTGAAGAGCTCGACAATAGTTTAGTGCTTGCCTCAAGAAATTGATGATTAGCCTCGCTTTTTGCATATATCTATTCACACACACACACACACATATATATATATATATATATATATATATATATATATATATATATATATATATATATATATATATATATATATATATATATATATATATATATATATATATATATATATATATATATATATATTGGCTGTCTGTAAAAAGAAGGGGGGGTGGGTCCAAGCTGCCAGTATATTAAAGCTGTGTACGTGAAAAAAAAAAACACAAAAAAACTGAATCCCATAATTGTATAAACATTTAGAATTTTAAATATTCGAAATTTAAAAAAGGCTTCACGAAAATTTAGGTAACTGACATAAAAGAAAAAGAAAAAAAACTAAATGAGCAACTGGATATATCAAGAAGGGGAAGAATCTAGAGGTGTTAAAAACAAAAATTGCACCAAGTTTGAAACAAAACGGGGAAGGCAGTTCACAAGATGACAAAGACTCAACATCGCTTGTTGACTGAGTTTCATGAAAAACAGCTTGAATTTCAGTGGGTTAAAAAGTTTGGTTTCATGAAAACGAGGAAGAAAGGCTTCCTCACAAGATGTTATAATCACACATAAAAACACACACACACACAAAATCCAAAAAAGATCTGAAACAACTTAAAAGACGTTTTTGGTGAAAATCAAATATTTTGCGAAAGAGTATCTGGAGTCTCATCTTCCTGCTTGGAAAAGGCAGTCAGGGTCGTTGCCACACCCTAAGGCTTGAAATCGTCAAGATTGGAGTTTCTAAAAAGTTTTTATACAACACTAGCTACCTCAGCAAAAAAGATCTGAAACAACGTAAAAGACGTTTGTTTTGTGAAAATCAAAATATTTTGCGAAAGAATATCTGGAGTCAAATCTTTCTGCTTGGAAAAGGCAGTGGGGGTCGTAGCCTAACCCCTAAAGCTTGAAATTGTCAAAATTGGCGTTTTTAAAACGTTTTTATACAACACTAGTTTCCTTAGCAAAATCTTGAGAAAGTCCTTGACACCTCCTGCAAATATGATCATTATAAACTTATATATATATATATATATATATATATATATATATATATATATATATATATATATATATATATATATATATATATATATATATATAAAGGAAGCTGCAGAAATAATCACAAAAAAACCTTGTAGTACAAATGGCGTGAGAAATTCCCTTAGGTTACTTGTCCTTGACTTTTAAATTTTTATGACTACTCGTAATTAAAAAGTTCGTAGTACGGCGAAGAATGTTATGGTATTCTGCTAACCTTCAGAGGCTTAAAAAGCGTATTCGTCTTTTCTTTTCCTCTAACAAGTTATTCTTTTTTACAAAACTTGATATCACTAATCTTAATGATAAGTTAAAGGGTTAATCTATTTTTTTCTGATGAAGCAGAACTGTTGACTAAAAAGTAAGATGGATTTTGAAGTGGAAGGGCTAATGCCCTATTCACGATACGATTTTATTTGTACCGAATTTAGCTATTGCTAATTTCACCCGATCAAAGTTCTTTTTTAGCAATTTTTCAGCCAAAAAGAAAATCCTATGAAAAATCTGATTGGAACAAATTAGCAGTAACTAAATCTCGTGAATGTCCGAAATCTGGTTAATGTCGACATTCACCGGTGAATGTCTGAAATTCCTTTTTCTCTGCTTGGATTTAATTAGCTTTGCGAGTCTGCTTTTTTAGTCTTATGCAAGCTATGACGGTAAAGTTTCCAGGACATCGCTGCATGGAATACTATAGATTCATGATAACTATTAAAAATAATGTAACACGGATGAACTATGAAAATTATTTTATAAACTATATTATGTTTATGTGGTTTTCTTGTATTTAGCACTTTTTAGTGCTGTTTTTCTTTCTAAAAAAAGACACAACACGGTGTTGAACTTCTGAATTAGATTTTCAATTCTTTACAGTTCTTTTGCTATGCAAAAGTTTATATTTAAATAGCAGTTGTTTTTTTTACGTTTTGTGACTTTTTTTTTTATGTTGACTACATGTGAAGAATTCTTTTTAACCGTTTTGAGTAATCAGTTTTGGTTATTTCATTAGCATTAGATTCCTTCAAATACTGGACTATAATATTTTGTGGTGGTCTCTCCAGATTTCTAAGACCTTCTTTCGGAACACGAACTTTTGCCATTATTCTTGGACTACAATACTCCTGTGCATAATGAAGGTTGGAAGTACTGCATGGACTTGTAAGGGGCTGATAGTTGATCAAAATGGTCACTAAACTTAGATTGAATTGCCTGAAAATTATAATGGGAAGTTTTAGATTTATTTGAAAATAGTCTTCCAGCCTGCAAAAACGGTTAGTATACCACAAAAGGTTATGTTAGTGATAATTATGAGAAAACAGTATTCTTATGTAAAAAGAAGATTACATAAATGATTACAATGGTTTGTTAAGACGAATTATAAAATGGCCTTTCAGTCAGTAAAAATTGTTACTTCAGTTTGATTAGGTTAAATTTGGTTATAAGTATCAGAAATGGGTTAAATGGGTTAAATTACCCAGAAATGGGTAATTTGGACATTCACCGATGATTTTCGACATTCACAAATTTCGAACATTCACGGTAACAAATATTCCTTAAATAGGCATTCCAAAAAAAAAAAAAAAAATGTTTACAAAAGACATTCTTTTGACCTTGTATTTTGATGCTGCAAAAATATATAGTAACAGTGTTGCAAAAATCTTTTTACTATTTTAAAGGCGATACAGGCCAAGCAGTTTGTAAAGAATCTCCAATTCATAATTTTTTTTTTTTTTTTTTTTTTTTTTTACTAGAAGACATTCACAAAGCTGACACTTCTTGATCTACGCCTTATATCCTTAATACCAGAGAAAAGGTAAAGACAACAATCTGTCGCATTAAATAGCATTTAATGGATAATTATATTCATTTAAATTAATTGATAAATAAAAAATTAAATTAAGCAAATAAGAATTTACTCCACTAAAAGTTTCATTAGAAACGAGAGAGAGAGAGAGAGAGAGAGAGGGAAGGATAGAATCAGGACAAGCAAATTATGAGATTTTCTCATTGCCTCACAAAAACCTACTCTAATCAGAGATGAGAAAGCATCTCATACATCTTCTTCATCCCCTGCCGTTTGCAGTTGGGATTCAAACTCTGTCTCTACCGACTCCCATGTGATGTCTCTCCAGTCTGAAGGGATACTGTCCGAATTAAATCCATAGTATAATTCGAAGTCACAAGCTCTGTTAACCAGGACCCATTTCCAGAATATTCCAGATTCAATCGTCAAATTAGGTGGTATATTCCAGTTAGGGTATATAGTTTTATAGTCTTTGTACGACACAAACTGCCACTGAGTATCCTGATTCTGGAATGAAGTTCCTTTTGCGACATAAGCAGGGCAATTTTCAATCATGGCATCATTGGATCCTTCAAAACTGCAATAAAAGTTTATAAGTTCAGAATTGTTCTGCAAATTTCACTCTAAATAAGTTAAAAAATACAAGAAAACTAGCAATTCAACAAGGCAGATGTGTAGACTAATAGAACCATGATGGGACATCAGATCTCATTATGCCCCATTACATTTCCTATAATTTCTGCAGGACGCATAATCACCAGTAATTTTGAGGAGCTGTCCCTCCGCGTAGATTTGCCACCTGTGTATGCCTTTGTAACATTTGTACAACACAAATATCCACCGAGTGTACTCATTCAAAAGTAAATTTTTTTTACAAAATAAGGTAATTTTTAATATGACATTACTGGATTCATTGAATCTACAATAACATATAATAACATATATTTATATAGCATATAAAATCATGTTATTCCATGAAAATTCACCTTAAAAATAAATTTAAAACAAAGAAAATAAGCATGCAAGTCAGTGAGGCTGGTGTCCAGAGGATCATGTTGTCTGAGGGTATCTGTTGTTTTGAAGGGTTTCATTCTTCCCCCTGAAGTTACCATCAATATATGGCTAGCATCAGAAAACCATTTCATTGTTCGGGTAATACTTTTCTAAGAAATATTAAAAAATACAAGAAGAAAAGAGTACATAAAAAGTGCTTTAAATTCTCAACTAAGATTTAGGAGCTAAGAGCTGGAAGAGAATTTAGGAGCGAGACGGTCCATTTTCTTTTGATTTTTAATAATATTTCGGTAGATTCTTCAAATGGATAAGGCAGAACAATGGGTAGAGTAGAACACAAGGGAAAAAGAGTTTAAAATAATTTTTTTTTTACTACTGTTCTAGCCTAAGCAGTGGCTTACATTTAGAAAAGAAGCGTATGTTTCCTGTTTAATTTGTTGGCCCCTTAGTAAAGAGGATAGGCTCGTAAAAAGTTGGAGGCAGTTCACCAATTGCAAATTCAAAGAAATGGTATCCTTTTCAAGGTGCAAAACGGTTTGGGGACAATCGATTACCATTTTCACACTTTCAGTTACCCGTATGGTATGGACGATAATTTCAAGATAACCATTCTAACAACCATATTTGAAAACCTGCAAAATGTCCTCTGTGATGGTAAGAGAAGCCTTAAGCCTCACTTGAAAAGCCTTAAGTCTCACTGGAAAAGTTGGGGGACGACTCATTTGATTGAAGAATTAAAGAGTATGAGGTCTTTTGAAGGTCTAACTCAACCAGAGGACAGGGAATCATTTTCCTCTAGTATTTTTGGCCATACCATCCCAAATGGCATCGGATAAAAATTTCTAGAGAGCCTTTATTTTATCAGAACGGCCAAACATGCAAATTTGTACCTCTTTGGGGCGATGTGGTAAGTACAGCATCAGGAGCAAAGATCTCAAAGGATCTAAATAAACCATTTAAAGCAGAAAGGTTTCATAGATAAATTTTAGTAGGAAAGATTCTCTGCCAGTTTCTCTGGGGTTCGGCTCTTACTCTTGCAAATAAGAAAAAGCCGTAGGTTTTTTTCCTGTTCGTAGTATATTAAAGTTATATGATTCTTGATGGGTTGTATTTGATATGGACCCCAAAGGATCCAAATAACCCATTTAACACAGAAAGTTTCATAGATGCATTCTAGTAGAAAAGATTATCTGCCTGATTTTCTGAGGTTCGTGTCTTACTCTTCCAAACAAGAAAAAGCCGTAGGTTTTTTTTCCCGGTAGATATATTAAATTTGTATGCTTTTTGATGGGTTGTGTGCGATATGGACCCCAAAGGATCCAAATAGCCCATTTAAAGCAGAAAGTTTCAGAGATACATTCTAGTAGAAAATATTCTCTGAGGTTCGTCTCTTAATTTTCCAAATAAAAAAAGCCTTAGGTTTTTCACCGTTCGTAGATATATTAAAGTTATATGATCTTTGATCGGTTGTGTGTGATATGAACCCCCAAGTATCCAAATAATCCATTTAAAGCCGAAAGTTTCATAGATACATTTTAGTAGAAAAGTGGACATGTTATACCTGAATTTATACAAGGATTGTGCAAAGACACTGGTCTATTCGGTGGACCTTATGTGATCTTAAATATTCAGAATACTTTCCTAAATAAAACACGGTGAGTACCTATTTCAACCATGCTGGCTGATTTCTATTATCATCAATATTTAGGAGTTTTTGTGGCCAGCAATTGCAAATATGGGGAGGCAATCGCAATTTTTGCCACACGCTGACCACAGGGCCCAAAAGCAAGGATCAAAATTTGATAAATAGCCAATTTTAAAGTAATGGTTCATGTTTGAATTTTAGTTTAGCGTATTATACCTTGCTGAAAGTAGGATCGTGCTCATAACAAATACCCTGGGCCCGAGGCCCCTCAACACTTCGTAAGCATAGATAAGAAGTAGCACCTTCAACTCGTGATTGTTCAATTTTCAATTTTCCAGTGAAATTTATCATTCCGTTGTTTTAGAAGTAGCTTTTATTTTTTTTAGTTTTATTTCCAGTTTTTATCTTAAAGCGCAGCTTTTTTATGTTGATCATTAATCAAATAAAGTCAATTAACCATTTATTTTGTAAAGACAGCATATAGCTTGAGGAAAATATGAGCCACTGTACGGCACTATGGGCTCTGAGACTGGGAGCATACATATGGCACTTTTCAATAATAAATTCAAATAGACTGGATTTTGACCCAATGGCAGAAACGAAACTTTTCTGTGGGAAAAATCTCTTCTGCTTAAAAGAGCACTAGAACTTTCAATTCCGGTTCGAGTGAGTCCTTTCCCAATGCTCCAGGACCACTAGTTAAACTCTAAAAAAAACACACGTCTGTGGCCAGTCTTCTAAAAATACATACATAATTTCACATTTTTTTAGATAGGAGCTTAAAACATTTTTACTAGGCCTCTAGGGCTCGTAACTGCTGAGAAATTTTCACCGAATCGTGAGTAATTTTAAGCTTAATGAATTTTATATATTACAAATCGCCATAAAAAAGTGAGAGGTTAACCTAATTGACCTAGCTGACTGGTTAGCACGCTAGACTTTGTCCCCAACTACTCATAACCCTCCCTGTCAAAGGCAGAAAAACTGGAGGTAAGTACTTTTGCAACGCGGACTTTAGGTCTTCACATAAAACATTTTAAGACGATTTTTTTTTTACAAAAAGGCAACTGTTCTAATGTATATAGTATCATAAAAATGACTTTTTTAGAGTATCGATTACTATTAGCATGAGCTGTTCTATACTTACAGTTAGTTAACACGAACTGCTTGGTTATTGCTAGCATATATGACTAGCTTATATGAGAGACGAGTCAGACAACCCTCGTCAACCATGAACGGAAAGTGGCACGTGATCCTCAGAACCGGTACTAGCAAGGGAACTTTTTTCTCCGACCTCCGATTCCTCTTCGAAGGACTTTTCTTGCACCACAGTCGGCACTTCGAAAAAAACCAGGGGGATTGAGCCTCTCTGCTTGCTTTAGGTTCTAACGTGGCTCTTTACTTTTCTTTAAAAAAACGGTTTTTGGAAAACTTATTTTGAATTAATACACTTAAGGAACGGATGAAAAGCGTGAAAAATGGGCTAGCACACGGTACAATTTCACATGACGAGGAGTGAAAATCGTCTCAACATGTAGAATATGTTACCTATATCCAACAATGACTTGTGGCCGGTGAAAATGGGTAGAATGTTCATCATGTTGGCTAGAGCTTAAGCTACACGGTGCTCCACAAAACGGACAGCAGTTACCACAACCGATTAGAGATTCTATGAGGTATCGCACAGAACGGTCGATCCAATTGTTCTTCTCTAAAATTAAAAAGGGCAATTATAAAAGAAACCTTTCCTAGTTCTCATTGGACAGCCCAAAATATGAACAGCAACATGTATTATAAAGATGGTATAGATGTAGTATAATATTCCCATATATTATCTTAAAGATTAAATGAAAACAAAGAGCGAATTTAAAACATAAAACTAACACAAGTATTCCCCCTACGTACCCACTTTTGACGCTGAACTGTAGCTTATAGTTAAGTGAGAGTATAATTAGTATCTATAAAATATAATAGGTTTAAACTATTGTGTAAAGAAGTGGACGCGTAGGAGGAACACACCCCGTCCCCTATATATGTAGGATTACGCTAAATTCTGTCATATTATCGGTAGGCTGCATGCCCTAAAAATTGGTATAACTGGTGGCAGTTTGAGAAGATATCTTACATAGGGTGAGTTTCGTTCGTTTTAAATTTTAACATCGCTCTTTACTTCCTGAACACAACTAGTTTTTATTTAATCTCCATCCAGTTTTTCAGTATTTAATGTTGAAAGTTATTCTGAATGTGAGGAGAACTGCTCCTCCCTCAACCCGCTGCTCTTTATGCTGAAGTTAATTTTTAAATAGCATTGCCTTGTAAAATGAAAACCGTCCACGAGAATACCTTATACATCCTTATATTTTTTTTTGTGGAGGGCCTGACATGCCAAAAATTATTGTAAGGTCTTTATGTTTAGATTTTTCAAGGAGAGGTTCACTGAACTATTATTCGTCGTGGAGGATGCCTCCCACCCATTTTGTTTTGGTGCAGATAAGCATATGACTGTAATCTTTCTTTTGACGAAGCAAATTTCTGCAATAAGAGGGGAACAGTCACCCTCTCAGCATACTTATTAAATACGAAGTCCAAACACATTCCTGAAAATGAAAGGATGTCAGGGGACAACTCCCCCTCCCCTTTAGATTTGTTTGAAAGACCTTACACAAAAGTTGGAAAATTTGGTCCTAAAATGCCCTTTTTGACAATTCAGACAATCCTTCCCCAAAAAACTAACAACCATCTCACACCCTTGATTGATGTTCAAGTACGCAATACTGCGAAACTGTTATTAATATTGCATACAATCTATACAATACATGTCCATTTTGTATCGACTCTATATCATGGTTACAACAGTAGCTACAGCCTAGTAAAAAGCAAACCAAGGCTTTAGCAATTGAAATCTAAAAAGGTGGTTTTCAAAAAAATAGTCTACTGACAAAAATTTTCCATGTAATACTTTTTTGAAAATAGTGATTTTCATTCATATTCATACAAAATATTAAAGGTTCTCAAAATTAGAATAAAATAACTGCCAAATCATCCCAAATCAAGAAATATTTTAAATATTGTTTAAATATTGAAATATTTTTAATATTGCTTGACAAAATTGAATTCACCATTTTGACCGAAACGGTCTTGTTCACTGCCAAGACAATGATTCTTTCTTGGAAGTTAGATTTGCATTTTTGCTACACTGAAGAAAATTTCTAAAAAAAAAATTGGAATGACATTAATAGTGCAACTAAAATGATTGTCGTAGATATTTTTATATGTTCGTTTTTCTTGAAGCTTGACCAGTAGGCTACTTTAGCACTTCTGTAATTAAAATCTTAATACAATGACAATATCATAAAATAATATTATAAATATTATAATATGTTTTATGCTAAATATTGATAAAAAATATACATAAATCATAAATAAATATCTATTATAATGAATTATAATTTATTTGTATTTTATACATATATATATATATATATATATATATATATATATATATATATATATATATATATATATATATTTATAATGCAATATATAAACAATAAATAAATATTCATCACTATCAATCATAAATTATTTACAAATTATATAAACAAATGGAAAATATTATTCTACCTTCAATAATATAGTAAAAAAGAAAAGAGGTTAACAAACTGGTTAAATATGTCCCATTCCCAATTACACTCAAGTCTTGTGAATTAAGGGGCAGCAACACTACCCTTATTTATATTGATTTATCGAAGCTTTAAGATTAACTTCATTATCCGATGCAGTCTATGAATGTTTTCAGTTTTTCTATAATTTATGGTTTAATTTATCATCGTTCAGCGTTTTTATACCGCTCTTTACTTGACATTGAAAAACTGTTTTTTTAATGAAAGATTTTCTAGTGGAGGTTTAAAAACAAAATTAAAGAGCGATCATAGTTGCATAACAAAATAAAACGAGCAAAAATGCAGTCGTATGATGAGTCAAAATGGAAACGAGCAGAAGTTACATAGATGAATCCTGAAACAAACAGAAAGTCTAGCTAAAAAAACAAACAAAAACAACAGATAATAGAATAAATGGAACCTAAAAGAATAAATGGAACAGATGAAACCTTTTAATAGAGTAAATGGAACCTAAAACAAGCAGAAACTGATCCCAATGAACCTAAAAGGCCAATCATTGGCCTGGGCTACTCAAAATCATTCCAATTTTAGTAGCTTTTTCTAGTGTGGGGTGATCGCAAACAAGCTGTCATCGGTCGACCGAAAAAAAACACAAAAGTTTTTTTTACCCCTTTCTAGACCCCATTTTCGAGCAGACTATTGTTTTATATATATATATATATATATATTATATATATATATATATATATATATATATATATATATATATATATATATATATATATATATATATATATATATATATATATATATATATATATATATATATATATATATATATATATATATGTGTGTGTGTGCATCGGGACTCCTTGGCCGAAATTCTTACGGATAATATAAATTTCTAGTTGATACGAAACGAATTTTTACCCTCTTTTCGAGGGGGCTAGGTCCCCAGCCTTAATTTTTTCTTTCTTGAGTTCGTTGAGGATTAAAGTTCAAAACGATTAGAAAAAGAATTTGGTCTATTTTCGCGTTCCCCAAGGTCCTCCTATATAAAAATTAAGGTCCTTCTGTACTTGTTTCCTGACCTGAACGTTCCTGTTTCGTACCTGAAGGTTTCAGGTCCGTAAGACAGAAAAATACTTCGTTGGTCCTTCTTGGGGTCCCATTTTAACCCAAATCTATGTTGTTTCTTTTTGTTGTCCATTTAGGGTCCTCTTAACCCTAAAATACATAGGATATAAATTCCATACTGGGCTAAAGATTTCAGATTTGGATGAAGGGTTTTTTTTTACAATAGGGCCCCTTTTACCCTCTTTTTCCCTTTCATCCTTGGGTTTATGAGCATCAGTTTTATGTCGTTCAGAGAAAAGTAAAATTTTATGAACCTTTTATGGGCCCTGTTTTCAGGTGAACCGAAGCTTTCTTTAGCTTTTTTCTGCGCATTGGGATTCCCATCACCCAAAAAGTTAAGGACAAATTTCAAATCTTATTGGGAAGAGTTGGTCGGCCAACTTTTAGGGGGTGCGTATGTCCGGCCTTTTTGTTTCTCGTATATTCTGGCGCCGTTGCCCCAAAAACTTAGAAATACAGTTTTCAAATCGATCAGAGATAAAAAAAAAATTTGGCATGTCATTGGGTCCTTCTTATTTCCAGACAAATTTGAGGTTCTCTTAACTCAGAGAACTATCCCCAAAAATTTCGAGCCGATCGGGCAGCTAACACAAAACATACTTAATTTTTTTCCGCTAAATCCGATCTCGGGTCAACGGATAACTTAAATATTTTAAGGCCCTTATACCTACGGCAGTGTGGATCCCAGAAGACAAATTTAGTGATTACCCATGGTTCTGGGACTGATAGATGTAAGCACTGAACCGATAAGGGAGACAATGTATTACGTGTTCATTAATCCCCACGCCCCCCGCACACACACGAGAGCAAGGGAGGCCATAAAAGAGCACCAAAAAATTCGACTTATATTAGCACCATCCCAATTTTCTGCGGCCATCCCTGTCATCAGTTAATTCCAAAAGCAATTGCTCAAGGTTTAATTTTCACTCTTGAAGGCATTTGATTTTGAAGAGAAAGCATGTTTCGACAGAAAATTAAATTTCCTACCTGCAAATCTATCGGCTTGAAATTTTTCCATCTCCTTGGCAAGAATTTCTGCGAACTCGTAACCACTTACTAAGTTCAGATACGGCGTCATTTTTTCTAATTTTAGAATCACGTTCTGTTTCGATGAATCAGAAATTTTCTGCAAGACTTGTCCAATAGTTATATCTGATTTGGAATCACTCAATACGTCATCGAGTACTGCCCAGATTGACTGGTTCAAATTATCCGTTCTATCGAAAACGACGTGACAGAATTTGTTTCTACTCGATCGTCGACATGGATCGCAGTCACATGGCTTGTTGAAATAGTCTGTCATTTTGAAATGAAGCCAATCATCTAGAAGCTTTCTATACTGATGAATAAGCTTTAGGTAGAGATGAAAATCACCAGCGTTTTGTGTGTCTCGCAGAAGAGCTATTTCACAAGTTTTTCTATTGGTGAATTCTTTATTTGCATTTTTGAATTCAGCAGCTAGAACACGATCGATAATGATTCCGATTGTTTCTGTAATTCCAGGGATATAGCAATCCTCAATAAACTTACCAGCCGCGGTTGAAGCTAAACTACGACTGGCACAAAGGCCTAAAAAATGTTTCTTAAAATATTCCTTTTTCCGACATATTTTACGTACAGGATCATGATTCTCCAAAAACATGTTTCGGAAGTTTTCTAACACCAGTACAAAAGTACCAAATATATGTACCGTAACCCTTGCACGGATTTTGTCATTAAAGTTTTGATAAGCAGGGTTGTCAAACTTTTCGGCTAGGGCATTAAATAGTTGCATCATTATGATAGGCCAGAATTCAAAATCAAGATCTTTGTGTCCAAACGCTCTTTCCATATCAGTTCTAAAACTTGTAACAAGATCATCTATTTGTCGCTTGGTGAATTCAAAATACTCTGCAGTAGCTTTTGGCTTTCCCCTGAACAACCTTGAAAACCATCCTTGATCAAAGAGAGAAGATATATCGATCTGGTATTGAGTAAAATCAGCAAGTGACTCGTGTTTTTTTAATTCCGACTTTAAACAATTTGTTTCTCTTCTTTTATAGTTGTGCATAAGAAATTCTCGCACTTGCCACTCAAATTGGACTCTCTCTATCATTTTTAACGAGTAGTCCTGAATGTCATCTAAGAGACAATCCCACAGCTTATCAAACTCTCTATTTGCTTCGTTATTGTCTAGACTTTTACCTTGGGATCTAAACTGTTCTACAAGCAAGGTGATTTGCTCTTGAAAATACGTTTCCAAGCCCACTTCCTTTGAATCAACTTCGCGTTTACTCCTTTCCCTTTCTACAAAACTCTTTAGCAATTCTAGTAGTTCAGTTTTTGCTTTTATCATAAGATGATTCACTGAAGATCGTATTTCTTCGAAAAATAGCCGTTTCGAAATTGGGTCGTCTTTGAGATACTCCTCAATATGCTGGAGCATTTTATCAGGAATCTCTTCAAACAATTCTTCAAGTCTTTGCTTGTAAAAATGCAATGAAGGGAGTTCAGCATTATTTGACATTTCCGTTTGGAACTGTTCCACGTGCTTCTTTAATTCCTGCCGAAATTGCCACTCAAGTTCCGCAAACTTTACATCCAAAGCATCCCTTTTAAAAGCAATCATTGAATTTTTGAAGCTGTATAGAAAGTCTTCTGACAACACTGCCTCCCAGATTTGAAGAACTCTTTTACAGAAGCTTGACGGTGTTTGTACTTGAACCTTACTCAAAGACAAAAGAATTGATTCCTTTACATTCGTCACCTTTTCAGCATATCCTAGATTAATCGCTGCCATAGGCGGTGTGCCATCATACAGACAAGGAAAATATTCATGGCTAGTTTCTTCATCATAATCTAAAATATCTTTGAAACTAACTTCAGTGGTTCCAATCTCGGATTTTGCAGCGATTTCTGTTAACTCTTTGAGAGTTTTTTCGAAAAGTTTTCTTTCATTTGAAAGTTTTTGGTGATTCGATGGATCACCCGTGTTTTGGTGAACAAAAAGGCATTTTGTTTTCTCATAGCTGACATTCTTCATTCGGAGAAAGGCATGAATTGTAATTTGTATAATGTCTTTAAGTGCATCCATGCTTTCAGACGCAACATTGAGAACAACAACATCGCTCAGTCCTACAACAAACGTAGCGAGTTCAGAATCATGCTCATTATTTCCCATCAAGTCTTGCCGTTCAGGAGACTTCAAACCTTCAGTGTCTAAAACAAAAATATAGTCGATGTTGAACTTCGCAGCGTATTGTTTTTGTACGGAAATCAACTGCAGGTTGACACCCTTGGTGCAACGACCTGATGAAACAGTAAATTTACAACCAAACATTGCATTCAGTAATGTAGATTTTCCGCTACTTTGAACGCCAAGAACACTTATCACTCCAATGCGGTTTCTCTTCCCCATTCGACTTTCCAAGGCTTGCATTAAATCAGCAAAAAATAGGTCTGGGATCCCCTGAGCATCTCCGTCGAAAAGTTCAATTGGTTGCCCAGTGAAAAGGATGTCTGTCATTGTGACTTGTAAGGATTTATTAATGTTTTCACCACATCCATTTAGAATCATGGCTAAAGTAGATTTCTTAGAAGGAGAATCGTTCAAGGTATGCAGTATATACACCTGAAAGAGTTCTCTCATCATGTGTTCCACACCAATATCTCCACCATTTTCCTTATGTCTAGAAAATCTCTCAAGATGATGGGACAACCAGAATAGAAAATACCTTCTTTCTTCCTTAAAAACTATCAAATTCTTAGCAAAAACATCGAAAAATGCAGATGGTGTTAAGGTTGATTGTCGTGTTCTGATAGTTTTCTTTTTAGCTTCTAGTATTTCAGAGTATTTTTTAACTGAAATTTCACTCGGTTTATCAGTTATACGCTTCTGTTTCTTATGAATTTCATTATACTCCTTCCAAAGACTGCCAGCAATAGGAAGACTTGACAGTTTAGATTTCACTACTTCTGAAGCTAATTTCTCAGCAGCTTTTCTGGCAGCTTGCATATGTTCGTTCGCGTCTTCTAGTAGAAAATTCATGCTTTTGGCATCTTTTTCCCATTCTGAAAAGCTACTTTTCTTCCGGTTTTCATTGACCAACACCAACTGCTTTAACTTTTGGACAATACGAGACTCAGTGTCTTTGATATATTCAAATTTAGTCTTCGTGGGTAGTGTTTTGATCATTGTGTCAGCATTTACCCGCTTATCTGAAATAACAACTACCCTAGAGTGGTTTCTAACCAACCGTAATAGAAGTTGCTGAATTTCTACTGTAGTGTCACCAACAAATATACATAAAATATTAGAATGTTTCGCAGCGTATTGTGCTAAATCTTGGTTCTTCTTAGCGTCTCCACGCATATTAACAATGGCTAATGGTTCAAATTTTTCATCCCTCACTGGAAGTAGCCAAGATATCTCCAAGGAGCCGCTTGTAAAACTTCGGGAAACATCGTCTTCTTCATAGCTTTGAAAAGGCTCATTTCCTTTTGGAAACAATTTATTTATAGCCTTTGACTTTGAGTATGACAAATCTCCAATCCTGATAAAGGAGCAATAAACAAAACCCCCTGTGTGGACATCACTCTCAATAAAAGATTTGCCGTTTAGTGTTTTCCAACGTTTTGAAATATTCAATAAGGACCAATTTAATAAAAAATATCTTCCAGATGGATCTTTAATGCAAAATGGTACTGAATATTGTAGAACTGCCATGCGAGAAACAATTTCTTGCCTTAAAAAATCATCGGCTATTAGGAGGATGCAATAAATGAGGTCCATCGAGTTGTGTTCCATATTTGATTTTTCAAGCATAAACTCGTTTCTTGCATCTGCAAAGTTGTGAAACAGTTTGTGGAAGAACTTGAATACGATTTCACCAGATCCGTTTGCACCAGATGGTTTGAACATGCTGAACTCTTTTACTTTTTCAAGAGACAACTTGTATTTCCAGTAAACAGACAATTGCAGTTTCTCCAATATAGAAAGGATCTGTTTTTCTGTGGGCCAAGAAGAACTAATTACATTTTCATAGATTTTTTCATTCTGACATTTATCTTTTTCTACAATATTCTCATACAGCCTATTGTCATTTTTTTCCGCCTTTAGCGTTTTATACCCTTCTGAAACTACCGGAGGTCCAAAGTTTCTACCTTTTCCGTTAATTGTAGTAGCTTCAATATGGGTAGGCTTGTGTTTCTGAAACTTTTGTGTATGTCCTGCAGAAGTGACAGCATTCACAACAGATGAAGAGGAAGCTTTAAGTTCTACACAGCCTTGTTTAAAATTCTCCACAGTTGAGCAGTTGGCAGTGAGGTCAACTGCCGGAAAATTTTCTCTTTCGAGAAATATCTTGCCGTTTTCATCCGCAGGCACATCTGTGGCTTTTTCACCTTGCACTTGAAAGCCGTTTTCGGTTGAATCGTCATTTTCCAATAGTCTCACGGAAGCAACAAATGCAGATGCAGACGAAGTGTCAATTTTAGGACCTCTCTCGCAAACTGTGGCGTAAGTAACCAAAGGATCCTAAAAGATAAATATTAATGATAACAGTAACTCCATCTGCAAATGTGGGGTAGGGTAAAATCCTCCCAAGATCGGTCCAAAGAGCCTTTTCCCCTGAGATACTGTAACCCAACTATGTACTTTTTGGGACTCCCCTCCAGGGCTAATCGTTTAAAAGTCTCAATATATAGGATCTTTGCATAACGACGGCAAAAACAATATACTAGATCTTGTCACGAATAAAACAACATTAGGAAAAATCATGAATCTTTAAGCAACTTCCAAACTACGGACGTAATAATTTTCCATGCTAAGTGGGGAAGTTATGTAAAATAAAGTACAACCTTTCACGATTCAACAAGTCCTTTGACGCTACGTTGAATCGTGAAAATCCATATTACTATCATAATCACTTGCTATAAGCATCATAATCATCATAAGCAAATTATTCAAACATTAAAATGTGGAATGGATATAAACCAGCTCTCATCAAGAGTGAAAGGCTTTTTAGAAAATTTTATTGATTTACTTTCAAAATGTACTAATTACTAACCCAGAAACTCCATTTCGTTACTACTATGCCGACTTCTCAATAACTTAACATAATTCCATTTAAGGTAAAATTCTTTGTGGAGCTTGAGTTTATATGGAACTGCCTACACTACCGACAAAATTTCCTGCGTGCAATCATGTAATGTGGCATAAAGTCTTAAGTTATGCTAGAGCGACAGGTTCAACGGCGTAGCGTGAAATTACCATTATTTCACATTACATCTTAAATAAAGAAGAATTGAAGAAGGGGAATAGAGATGAATGGAAGAAGCAAAAATAAGGAAGAACTGAGCAAGCAGTAAGGTATTATTTTGTTAAGACAACACAACGTAAACTTTAAATTAGTGTAATGTTAACAAATAATATTAACTCTTAAACTCCTTAGTGTAAACACAGTAAAACAAACAGTATTTATCGTTGTAGGTTTCAAATCTGGTCCCCTCCTGAGTTTGTTATTACGAATGAGTGATTAATAAGTATTTTACGTCAAAATAATTTAACAGAGCCACAATAAGCTATATTTGGAATTCAAATAAGGCACACGTGCTGGGAATTACTTAGGTGTTTCCACAAGTAAACGGGGGGGGGTTAAATCCGTCTAAAACAACAACAGAGGCCAGATACAGCACATTTTGGTAAAACTACATAGAATCACGATATCTCGGGTAGTGCGGCCTATAAGACCCATCCTCAGCGGGCGTGCCTGGCCAAGCTAACTTCTTAATAGTGTACGACACAAATTGTTCATTTGATTATGGCTCACCAAAACTTTTATCTTGGAAAAAAAGATTTAAGCTTTTCTTAATAATTAAAAAGTATTTTTTCTGTTTTTCAAAATTCTGAAATACTTTCGATGTCTGTAACAATTCAAGATTTTTTTTCCTCTCTTTGACAAGAAAGTATTCTTCTTAATAAGATTATCCTGTTTTGAAGAAGGGACCTGCTATAAATGTGTCCATTTTAACATTTATTTGTCTTATCATTCCCCATTATTCCAGCACCGTCTTGAGTGTTTTATTTTGAATTGATCAATGCAGTATGAATTAATTCGTAATTAATTCCCGCTAGTATTATATGAATTAATTCAGCGTCGAACTTTCGCTGGTCAATATTGGCCTGAAACTGAAAATTTGAAAATGAAAAAATTAAAAAACTGAAAAATTTAATTACAGCATGAAACTGAAAATTTACGAATTAACGGGATTTTTACGTCTTTTTTTTCCTGCTGTTTTGAGATCAAATAAAAAAACAAAGTTTTTTTGTAACTGAAAGTAAGGAGTGACATTAAAACGAACAGAAATTACTACGTATATGAAGGGGGCTGTTTCCTCCTCAACGTCCCGCTCTTAACGCTAGAGTTTGACTTTTTCTCTCAACTCTACTTTTTAAAACAGTAAAAAACTTTACTTTAAACAGTAAAAAACTTGTCTTATTATTTAATTCCTGAACGTTTTAGAATTAATATATGTTTTGATTTTGGTTCTCTGCACATAAATAATTAAAAAAAAATTTGCATATTATTTTTTTTTCGGCTAAATGGCTTTCTCATAGTTTTAATCGGAATATTTTGAGAAAAAAGGAGCGAGGGAGGAGGCCTAGTTGCCCTCCAATTTTTTATTACTTAAAAGGGCAACTAGAACTTTTGATTTTTTACAGACGTTTTTATTCGTAAAAGATATACGTAACTTACGAATTAACTTACGTAACGAAATTCTATATTCTTACATTTTATTACGTATATGAGGAGGTTTGACCCCTCGTTAATACCTCGCCCTTTACACTAAAGCTTAGATTTTCTCCCAATTCTTTAAGAATGACCCCTGAATCACAAAGGCCGTAGAATAAATAGCTGAAATTACTAAAAAATACTTTAGCGCAAAGAATGAGGTATTTAGAGGGAGTATGCGCAATAATTTCTGTGTGTTTTAAGTTTTAATGCTGCTCCTTACTTTCAGTTGAAAAAACTTCTTCATATTTATTTTTTCATTGTTTTTTTTTTGTTTTAAGTAATGCTAGAATATCCTGCGCCCCTTCGAGTACGTTCTCCTCCCCCATGACCAATTCCTCCATGAAAAGATCCTCCCAAGTAACCCGTTCTCCTCGACCCCCCCTCCACCACAAAAAAAAATCCTCCAGAAAACGTCTCTACGCTTCCCAATAACCATTACTATGTGTAAACACTGGTCAAAGTTTGTAACTTGCAGGGAGTAAGTCGTCCTCAAAGACATAATTATTAGGTTTTTCGACTATGTTGAACAAAATTGCTATCTCAAAATTTTGATCCATTGACTTTGGAAAAAAATGAGTGTGGGAGGGGGCCTAGGTGCCCTCCAAATTTTTTAGTCACTTAAAAAGGGCACTAGAACTTTTAATTTCCGGTAGAATGAGCCCTCTCACGACATTCTATGACCACTGGGTCAATACGATCACCCCTGGGGAAAACAAAAAAACAACAAAAAAAAACCAAATAAACACGCACCCGTGATCGGTCTTCTGGCAAAAAGCACGAAATTCCACATTTTGCAGATAGGAGCTTGAAAATTCTACAGTAGGGTTCTCTGGTACGCTGAATGCGATGATGTGATTTTCGTTAAGATTCTCTGACTTTTTTGGGGGTGTTTCCTCCTATTTTCCAAAATAAGGCAAATTTTCTCAGGCTCGTAACTTTTGATGAGTAAGACTAAAATTTGATGAAACTTATATATTTAAAATCAGCATAAAAATTCGATTCTTTTGATGCAACTATTGGAATCAAAGTTCCGTTTTTTAGAGTTTCGTTTACTATTGAGCCGGGTCACTCCTTACTACAGTTCGTTACCACGATCTGTTTGACTTCATTACCACGAACTGTTTGACTATCAAATTAACAATTGTCAAGCTGATCCTTTAGCTTCCTTTAATGTGAGAGATAAAGAGTCAAGAACCATTTTTATAACAGTGGGCCCAACTTATCAGTCGAGCCTATCCTAGTAGGGGTAAACGCCTGCCAAGTCAGCCGAACCTATCTTGCCGTAGCTGAAGTGATATCCCCAGAATTTTGTTGAAGTCGGTGGCAAGTAGAACAAATTGACCTTCTGAGAAAAACCCTGTTTATTTCCAACTATCTGTTCTGTTTTTTGAAAATTTATTCGGCACGGAAACACTAAATATCCCGCTCAGTTCATAGTGATTTTGAATTGCCGCCTTTCCAACTGTGTGATAAAGCAAGTTAACTTTACCACTGTTTTATAATCACGTCTGATATTATCAATGAACGATATCATAGTAGCCGTAGTCTTAAACTCTAAACTAATAAGCCGAACCTATCCTGCCGAAGCTGAAGTGATCCCCCCAGAAGTTTTTTGAAGGCTGTAGCAAGTAGACTAATTTAACTTTCTGTGAAAAACTACTCCATTTTTGGAAAACAGTCGGCACATTAAATATCCCTTTCCGTCTGCCGTCTGCCCGTCTGCCGTCTGCCCGTCTGCCGTGAACTGCCGTCTGTGATAAAGCGCTTTAAATTTACCAGTCTTTTATAACCGCGTTTTGCCCTGATTTTAAAGGTGTTAATAAAATTTTTGGACTACCGGGGAAAAGATATCGCGGATTTAAAGTGCTGTTTAAAGACAGAGTACTGTTTAAACACAGATGGTGAACGTTCGAGGAAATTTTGGAAAAAAAGCACTTTAAACTGTGGAATTGGAAAGCAGAGAAATTTTCTCTGTCTCTTTTCTGAAATTTGTTTCTTCTTTCTTTTTCCTGAATTTTGAAGTTATTTGCCGGTAATTATTGAATTTTTTGGGATACCAGAGAAAAGATATCCTGGATTTAAGTTGGTGTTTAAAGACAGTTGGTGAAATTGCGTGTAAATTCCGACAAAAAGACCCTTTGTACTATGTTTTTGGAGTTGAGTTGAGTTTTTTCTTTCTTTTACAAAATTTTTCTATTCTTTTCTTGAATTTTGAAGTTGTTGTTGGTAGTTATTGAAATTTTGGATCCGTTCGTTATTTTGATACGGTGTAACGCGTACGGTTCGTTTATTTACTCGCATGTCATCAGGTTCACCAAAAAAATTGCCAATTAATCGTCGTTCTGATTACCGTTTCCGATCGATTCGCGTCCCAACTATCGCCTGTAAGCCATATAGGGTGGATTCCAGAGTGCTTAACGACGGATGTCACTCCGTCTACATCCCAACTCGTCGAAAGTTAACCTATGAGGAACCCAATTTGCCTTTTTGCACCCTTTCTTCGCATTCTGATAGTATATCCGCTGTGGCCGTTTCCGATAACGAAAATCTTTTTCTTCTCCATGATCCTCTCAAAACAGAGACTTTTGATTCATCCGAATCCTTACATATTAATACTCCCCGTGTATCACAAGGAGAGTCAAGTCCTACTGAATTTTTTGGTTAACCAGTTTTACCATCACCTTCCCGTGGCTCTGCATGTTTAGCTATGTTGGTTCTGAACTTGGCCATCGTGAAAGTTTCACCTTCAGGTCAACCCCCCTTATTGCGGACGACAGAAAGCCTGCAAATTGAGAATCTGTCCAAGACAGATTCTCAGAGCAACAGAATCCTTGAGTTCAGCAGCCTTTTCACTCTGAGTCTTATCCTCTGATGAATCACGTTCCTAACAATACAAATTCAGATCAAAAGGATATGATGCTTAGCATGTTTTAGCTGATATTAACTCAGCAAGCTACTACACAAGAAAGATGACGACAGGAGGACATCATCAGGAAGGAAAGTCAGCGGAAAGAAGAGATCGCACTGAGAATGCAAGAATTAGAGTTGCGGGAGAATCCCATTTCAACTCAAGGAATGTCCAGATTCCGCAGATAAGAGAATCCTACAGTGTGTACCACAACATGATTTGACCACAACATCGTTTGTATAGGTATGATAAGTCTGTTTGGGTTCCAAAATTTTATCTCTCATCACACTTAAGGCACACGAAGAAATTCATACGATTAGTCAGAATGAAGTCAGGAATTACGAGAAGGTCAAAAAAGCAATTTTAGCAAAGTTTCAAGTAAGCAAGGAGTAGTATCGACAGAAGCGAAAACAGTTCAACAAGAGCTTCAAGGAGCTGTCATCCTCTCTTGTGAAATATCGCGAAAAATGGCGCAAAATCTCGACAGGTCTAGCGAGCATTAAAAACTTCCCACAGATGAGAATATTACTGGTCAACATGTTGGAGTTCATAGCACTTGAGCACTTCTACAACTGTAACAACAACAAATTTCTGAAGATGTTTGTGGTCCAGCAAAAGCCAACAAACCATAAATCAGCAATAAAAGCTGCGGACGAGTACTTTCTTTCGAGGAAGTCATTGGCCAAAGATGACAAGGGTAAGAAGAAGCCAAAGCAGTTTCCATCTGAAAATTTATTAAATAACAGAACTGAAGACAAGCCTCGCAGCACAAGCACACGATCAAGGAAAGGACTTTCGTCAACTGGGTGCTTTGCTGTCATAAGAAGGGTCATTGCATTGCTTATTGCCCGAAGAAGTCTGGAGTAAAAGGAAAAACACCAGATTCGAACAGCAAAATTGCACGCCAGGAGTAGACACACAACCGCAAATCTGAGCTGGCAAAAGGATTCAGTGGTCTAGCCCAAAGTCCGGAGAAGCCAAGTCCTCATAGTAATGAAAACCGTAAAGTCAGAGGTAGACTGAAAGTTATCCTGTCGAAACCATCACTGATTTCAGCAGCAACGTTAGCATTGATTCGAGCTGATCTACTTCCAACAAAAGCCCGTGCTCTCAAGGGTAGATATCGTTTCGACTGTGCGTTTGATGACAAGTATCAAGTCCTGACTGCATGTGCAGAAATCGAGCTCACTTCTCACGATGGTTCTACTATTACTCAGGTAAAAGATGTTAGTGTTGTGGAAGACCTGGCGGTAGATGTCCTTCTTGAATATGATCGAGAAGTTCGCCAAACTCTTCCAGTTTAAAACTACCTAGAGAACATCTGATCCAGCATCCATGGCAGTTACTCTGTCTAAAAACAATGCGTCCTATGAGGAGACGACTTTAGTCGGAACTGCAGCACCAATTTCAGCGAGTGATGAGTAATCAGTCCAATCAGATTATTCAAAACCTCATTTCGGAAACTTCGAAAACAGCCTTTTCTCAGTAGCTGATGTTCCGTCCCGTCAATCAAAACGCAAACTGAAACCCGTTGTGTAGCATTTTGATGATTCAGCTACCGGTTACGAACTGGTGAGCTTAGCAACTTTACAAGCCGTCACAAATGGGGAATCAGACTATTCAAAACTGTTCAAACTCCAAACAGATGCAATTGATTTCCCCTTAGGAGCCGTTCTTTCACAAGGTCCTGCCAACGGTGGACACCCCATCTTATAAATTTCACGGAAGTTGCGACCAAGGGAACGCAACTACAACACAGTGGAGAAAGAATGTCTCACCATCAAGTGGGCGGTAGAAAAATTTCAATACTACCTCTAAGGAAGGCATTTCTTAGTACAGAGGGATCGTCGTCCTAACCAGTGGAGCGACCGTATCAAGCCAACAAACTGACGACTAGCAAGACGGTCAGTTGCGCTGCAACAATTCAATTTTGAAATCTAGGTTCATATTGGGAAATCCAATATTAACACAGACACCATGTCTCAAATTGAGTTGGATCTTTGATATTTCTGGTACATTTCACTTGAAAGGGGGGGGGATATGTTACAAATGTGCCCCTTTTAATATTTATTGGACTTATCATCTCGCACTATTCCATTACTGTCTCAAGGGTTGTATTTTTATACGAATTAATGCAGTTGATTCAGTGTTGAACTTCTGTCAGTCAATACTGGCCATTGAAAAGCTTCAGTTTGTTGTAGCATGTCAATGTGGCCGGTGGTTATTAAATAGGATATTTATGACTTAACACGGTTTTTATTTCTGTTTTGACCTACTGTTTTGAGACTTGGGGATATCAAATAAAAGCTGTCAAGCTGATCTTAAGCTTCCTTTAATGAGAGAGATAGAGAGTCAACAACCATTTTTATAACATGACTCAATCTATTTTAATTAGCATACACGTTAACAAATTTTCCTTTGAGGAGGTGGAGCGAGGGTTAGAACCCGGAAAGGAAAGTAAAAAAAAATTGGGAAATACCAGAGGATTAGGGAAAACCGAAAAGTCCGCTGAATTCGGGAGGAGGACTTGTGCCGAATGACCTGCTCCCCTGCGTACATCCCTATGCAAGAGCCTTATTTTTGGGGACTCCATGGTGAAGCCATGATAAAACAATGATTAATAAAGCAATTTGTTACACTTGAGGTGAAATTCAACGATTTTTAACTAGTACAGACGTTTCAACAATCAGAAATTTTGATGACTTTGAGAAAACTCTGAAAGAAGCATTTTTACTAGAAAAACCCATCACAAAAAAAATCCAAGATTTATTATCCGAAAAAAACCTACCCCCCTCTTCAGAAGGAATATAGTAGTGTATGATCCTATTGAGAAGCAGAAAATATAATTCTTGGAAATCAGAATTAAAAAAAATATTTTTACTATTATCTGGCAGGAAATCTGAATTTAATGTTTAGTTGGGTAAGACTCAGTAGCAGTAAAGTCGCTGTTATATGCTCTTAAATTATTGATCATATTATTTATATAATATGATTTATATTATATAATTATTGATGATAATTGTTGAAGGAGTCAGAACCAGAGGTAAAAACAGGCTCTAGACCCCACCTAGATCACCCATCAATTATTCCGAATTTTTAATTGAGTTCACACCATTTTAAATGAAGATTTCGACATTTCTATAATTTACCATCCTGAGCTTTAAGATCAAAACAGGTCTTGTGAAATAAGAGTTTAATTATATTCCATTTTTCCTATACTACTGATCAAAGGTAATAATTTAATATTTAGTGGATAGTCCAATATCAATATCTAAATATTTTATGTTGTCTTTATTTTTCTTTCAACAACCTTTAGAATCATACCTTTATCTATTACCTCTGGCTTTCTTTCCAACAATCCATAAGAGAATTATGGGGAAGAAATCCAAACACGCGTCACCTCAAACGTCACCAGAACCCTGTCAAATGAAACACAAAAAGATTGTATAAAATCTCCTTGCAGGCCAACATGGCCGAGTTGACTGAGCGATTGACTGATTATCAATTGTGATCCAACAGTTCGACTCTCACTGTAACATGGTGTAGCAGTTGATGACGTCAATACGATCAGACCAGGGGGCCCAGATCAAGGAGTGAGAAGCAGAAGAGCTTTCCTCCAAAAAACCGGACATTGGAATGGAATAAATGATTACAGAAATGAAATGTGTTACAACTAAATAGGTAAAGAAACTCCTTATCATTATTGATTTTAAAGATGCAATTTTTGATCTATTTTCACCTAAGTGTTTTGATTATAAAGCAGCTGGTCTTGAGAAAAAATTAAAAAAATTATATAAAGGTCTGATTTTAAAGGCTATTGAAAGAAAAAATAAAGATAATAAAGATAAAAATAAAGATGGTAAATTATAAAAATGTCGGAAATCTTCATTTAAAATGGTGACAGCTCAAATAAAAATAGGGTAAATTAATGGGGTGATCTAGGTGGGACCTAGAAACCGTATTCACATTGTGAAATGTATAAAATGAGACCAAATTTGATTTCCAAGGACCTGTTTTCGTGTTGAATGTAGGGATGGAAAACATTAAGAATGTGCAATATTTGATGTTAAAATGATGTAGAATGGACTGAAAATTATGTAAATTGATGGGTGATCTAGATGGTCTAGAATCGGCAATTACTATATTACTACCGTCAAAAACTCTTACATATTGTCTGATGATTTCAGCACCATACTATCACGCTCTAGTACTTAATGATTCAAAGCATACAATCTACAAAATATAGGTTTGTCTCAGACTTGTGTAAAATACAACACATCCATACGTGCACATGAGGGATATAGGGAATGGGGAACTACTCTTCTCCAAACACTTATTTGAACAATTTCCTAGTGAATAATTCCGCCACAAGAAAATATAACTTCAGTAAGAAGTCGAAATTCACAAGCTTAGAGTATATCGGTCAAAATATACTTGACTTTTTTCCTTTTTTTTTACCTTGTACAAATATGGCTGTCGGTCACTAGGTTTGAAGTTCGAGTAAGGTTCGAGCCACCCCAACAAAATGGACAACCCTTCCAAAAGCTTCTCAGTGAATCGGGTGGCTATCCTTATGTACGACAATAATACCACCTGAGCAGAGCAAGAGTTTTATACCCAGGAAGCGTGCCGTATAGGGCAAAGAGCCTGTGAAGCCAGAGGTGTTTTAGGGGGATAGAGGGGGCCCTTGCCCCGGGATTAGAAATTTTAGGGGCGAACATTTCAAGTAAATAATGAAGCAGTTATAATTGTTTTGTAATTTGTGAAATTTCATCAAATAAAAATAAAGTAGAGGGCACAGTTGGCAATTTCTTTTTTTTAACCAATGAAAATTCTGTTAAAATTTGGCTTGCAAATTTTTGGGAGACAGGGGGTAGGAGTGCTAATCAAGATTTTGCTCCATTTATACCAGAGGCCAGAACCGCCACTAGGTGAAGCATTGTTCAAAGTTAAACAAACCAGATAAAAAGGCCCTCAGTTTTGTTTGTTCTTAGCCCTTTTGGTCTCTACAATATTTTATAACTGAATATATTTTAATCATTGTAAATGAATAATTATAGAGGTTAGATTAATTCGTCGTTCAGCTCTTTCTAAATTTAGTTTGGCCGGTAAATAAAATTAAATAGAATAATAAAAACTTGAAATACCTTCATCACCATGACTGGCCTCGTCTTTTCTTCGCCTGAAATCATCGTGCCTGAAACGTCATTACTCTTCTCCCTCGTTTCTTCATTTTCGTCCATTTTGGACGAAGTTAAGTCTAAAATTTGAAAATCTTATCTGAAAACGCTACGAACACATTATATGTGCACTACAATTTTAGAAGCCATGCCCATGAGATAAGGTATAGAGGTGAAACTTCCGTCAAACATTAGAACAGTCGCTACGCGAATCAGACTTTTGTTATCAGTTATTTTTGCATATAACCTATCGACCAGCTAGCTCCGCCACCCTTTGCCACCTATCAGCACCCACTCACGGTTAGGGACCTAGCAAAGGTAAATTGGCAAAGGTAACCTCCCTCTGTTCGTTTTGCTCAACTTAGTCCAGGATCAACGAGGGCCGGGACGACCTGAGAACACTTCCCATTCTTGTACCCTTTCTTCAACAGAAATTAAGCATATTTTTGAGACCTAAACAATGAAAGCTGAGCTTGTTTGAGTTTTTTTTTAGATCTGCAATGAGGTCAGGCCGAAGGCCGAGAGCGAGTCCGTTGATACTTGAGGACTTTTCTGCAAGCAAAGTTCTTTTTAGTAGGCTTTGTGTTTTCAGTAACGCCCTAGTTTTACATAATTCTTCAAATATAGGGAAATACTGTGGGTCAGTTTGTTTGAATCAATTTTTCAGAAATTATTCAAGAAATTCAGAATGTATTGCAAAAACTGCAAAGCAAAGATTTTTCTTTCATTTTAAGTTTCAACTTAACTCCGTATTTCCATCAGGAAAACTTTGTTTTTTTAATTTACCAGGTAAGAACTGTGACATTACCTGAACTCTTTTCTAGAAAACTATCTAAACTTGCATAAAATGGAAAATTGTTTACTTATTCACGTGTTTTTGCACCTTTTCAATGTATTTCTCCATCTAAAAAAAAGAAAATGCAAATTTCACAGCTTTATTTCCATACTTGGATAAAGCTTAATCCCAGCATTTGAATGATAAAAAAAAACTACCCTCATAGATTGAACCATCATAACTGTAGGAATGTAGAAAAATAACAAAACTTGGAAATGGAACAGAAATCTTAAGTCTGAAGGTAAAAAGGATCGGTGTTCACAGCACAAAATTCGAGGAAGATGACCCTATCCACTACTCAAATTGTCTTTTAAAGCAAATTTTCAAAGTTTTGCTGGAAATGCCCTTTTAAACAATCTTTGAGGGATATTACTCATTCCCTCCCCCTGTGCGCCGGTGTGTTAGTTTTTTACATTTATAGAAGCAAGGTATATCGAAAAGTGAGTTTGGAATTAAATAAATGTTGAAATGAAACGAAAACCCTATAAAACGCTTCATATTTGTCCCCTTCCTTCGAAAAGAAAAAAACCTTATAGGAAAAAAAAATACTACAACATTAAAAAAAGTGCAAAAAAATGTGGAACGCTTCACGATTTTGCGTGTCATCCTTGCGCAGGGGCCATGCTAATCTTCTCTGTATCGTTCCAATTTTAGTATATGTCCTCCCGAAAGATGACAATATTAACAGGGCAAAATTCGGACTTATACCCAGAAATTACTGAAGATCTTGCATAAAGTGCGCATGCAATACAAATTAATTGAGACATGGAAAATCAGAGATGGCAACATTGATTGAGAGATTCCGATCAAAGATTGATATCAAATTAATTGAGAGATTGCAAATCAGAGATGGCAACAAAATTCCATGAAGTGAAAAACTAAGTGTGTTTTGTTATCAACACAGTTGTTACTATTTCTATTATTTCCTTTGTTATTTATTGTTATTTGTTATTTATTTTTATTTTATTATTGTTATATTTATTGTTATTTATTGTTATTTTTTATTGTTTATTTATTTATTTTTATTATTGTTTATTTATTATTTATTTATTGTTTATTTATTGTTATTTTATATTTATTGTTATTTTTATATTGTTATTTTTATTTTATTTTTTGTTATTTATTGTTATTTGTTTGTTATTTGTTATTTATTTGTTATTATTCCTTGCTACAATATGTTATTTTTCAAGAACAAATACGAAGTATAACAATGAGTTACTGTCTTATGAACTTTCTTTTAGGGTAGGGGCGTAATTTGCTATGAGGCAGGGGGCAACTGCCATTTCCAGACCTTTATTTGTCCCCTCCACAAAAAAACAGCTTACCCTCCCCCGGCTTAAATTTAGTTTCTTCCAAAATCTCGTCAAAACTAAGATAAACCTCCATAATTCAAGCATCAAGAAGCGCCACCCCAACACCTAGTTGGTGGGGGCGCTTCGCGCCCCCCCCAAGCCCCCCCGCGCGCGTAAGTCGTTACGCGCCATAATAGTTACGCGCCATTGTAGTTGTGTCCCTATGTCCCACCTGTGAATATAGATATATATATATATATATGGTTTTAACTACGTAAAACTTGCGAATATACAACATTCTTTGCTGTCCCATTGTCTTTGCATATAAATAGATTGTCAGGTTTACCGACTCTTGAACATGCAACATATAATGGTCCATGGGAAAACAATCTGTATTCAGATCTATACCTCATGATTCTAATGATTGCCCTTGAGCTTTGTTGATGGTGATTGCTAATCGACCATTCCCTGTCCCGGTGTCCCGGTCGTCATTTACATCCCCCTGTTTCCCCCGGTGTCCCCGTTGTAGTTGTGTCCCTGTGTCCCGGTCGTCATTTATATTCCCTGTGTCCCGGGTCCCGGTCATCATTTGTATCCCGGTGTCCCGGTCTGTATATACATTCGTTTTTTAGTTTTGTTTTTCTCCTTTATTTTTTTCCTTTTTTTTTCTTTTTTAGCTTATTTAGATTTTTAGATTTTTTAGTTTTTTTTATTAGTTTTTAGTTTTTATTTCTTTTTAGTTTTTTTGTCCCGGTCGTCATTTATATCCCCCTGTTTCCCCCGGTGTCCCCGTTGTAGTTGTGTCCCTGTGTCCCGGTCGTTATTTATATTCCCTGTGTCCCGGTCGTCATTTGTATCCCGGTGTACCGGTCTGTATATACATTCGTTTTTTAGTTTTGTTTTTCTCCTTTATTTTTTTCCTTTTTTTTCTTTTTTAGTTTATTTAGATTTTTAGATTTTTTAGTTTTTTTATTAGTTTTTAGTTTTTTTTTCTTTTTAGTTTTTTTGTAGTTTTTACCTTCTTTTTAGTTTTGTTAATTTTTTTTTTTACTTGTGTCCTGGTCGTCATTTATACTCCCTGTGTCCCGGTGCTTTGTTGATTGCTAATCGAACATTCCTTTTGTCCTGGTCGCTTTCTCTTTGAGTGTCGTTATTTATTTTTTTCTTTTTTAGTTCTTTTAGTTTTTACCTTTTTTAGTTTTTTTTTAGTTTTTAGTTTTTTTAGTTTTTTACCTTTTTTTAGTTTTTTTAGTTTTTTTAGTTTTTTAGCTTTTTTATTTTTTTTATTAGTTTTTAGTTTTTTTGTAGTTTTTGCCTTTTTTTAGTTTTTTTAGTTTTTTAGCTTTTTTATTAGTTTTTAGTTTTTTTTGTAGTTTTTGCCTTTTTTTAGTTTTTTTAGTTTTTTAGCTTTTTTATTTTTTTTATTAGTTTTTAGTTTTTTTTGTAGTTTTTGCCTTTTTTTAGTTTTTTCAGTTTTGACGTCACCTGATCCAGTTTTTTCAGGTGACGTCACCTGATCCACGATCCACAGATCCACAGACAACTTATTTTTATATATATAGATAGTTTTTTTTTTTTTACTTATGTCCTGGTCGTCATTTATACTCCCTGTGTCCCGGTGCTTTGTTGATTGCTAATCGAACATTCCTTTTGTCCTGGTCGCTTTCTCTTTGAGTGTCGTCATTTATTAGTTTTTTCCTTTTTTTTTTAGTTTTTTATTGGTTTTTACCTTTATTTTAGCTTATTTTTCAGTTTTTTCCTTTTTTTTAGTTTTTTTTTATTTTTTATTTTTTTTAGTTTTTTACCTTTTTTTAGTTTTTTTAGTTTTTTTAGTTTTTTAGCTTTTTTACTTTTTTTATTAGTTTTTAGTTTTTTTTTGTAGTTTTTGCCTTTTTTTAGTTTTTTCACTTTTTTTTTTAGTTTTTTATTGGTTTTTACCTTTATAGTTTTTTTAGTTTTTTAGCTTTTTTATTTTTTTTTATTAGTTTTTAGTTTTTTTTGTAGTTTTTGCCTTTTTTTAGTTTTTTCAGTTTTGACGTCACCTAATCCAGTTTTTTCAGGTGACGTCACCTGACACATCCATCCATCCATCCACAGACAGACAACTTATTTTTATATATATAGATAAAGAACCTTTAGAGTACTTTTATAGTTCTAAATAGTGCATTTATGGTACCAAATGGCTTATTTTTAAGGTTTTTACTATTATTTTCACTTGAATCGGGAAAAATGGCTCTAAATTTGCCCCCCCCCCAGAAGTGCAGTATGAAAGTGCTACGTTGTGCTTATAACCGTCCCTTTGGAATTTCACATTATATATTGAAGCGAATGGGAATTCTATTGAAAGAAACGGGAATAGTATCAATAATTTTATTAATTTCCATATTTTCAGCGATTTCATCCTAACTCATGTTTGTCGCAGTTTTAGGTCAGTAAGCTCAAGCACTCTTGATGTCAGGGCCGCACCCAGGATTTTGTTCAGGAGGGGGTCATTTTTTTCGGGGGTGGGTAAAAATACTTTAAAACGGATCAAAAACTTGTTCATACGCATTTCTCTTATGTTTTTATGACCCAGATAAACATTTTAGGGGGGGGGCAAACCCCCTAACCCCCAGCCCATGCATGCGGCCTTGCTGGTGTACCATGATATATAAATTCCCAATATCAGTTACTTCCAGAATTCTGCCCTCCTTCGAAATCATTCCAATGTACGCGGCCGGCATAATGAGACCCAGAGCGCAACCAGGAAATTTTTCGTGGGAAGGGCACTACCAGTAGTGAGTTTTCATCAGCGCTCAATTGGGATCATCTCCCATTTTCAACTGTTTATGAATTTATCACTTGCTCCTGTGTCCAAGGGGGAACCATTGCCTTTCCTTCGGTGGTAAGGTCCATGGGCGACCTAAACACAGCTTTTTCAGTAATTTTCCGTGTTTATTTTTTAAACACTGACATATCTAAAAGTAAATACAAATCCGATTCTCACCAATAAGCAATTCAAATTAAGTTTTCCAAAATAGATTAAGACACGTATGACTTCCGAAACGCCCAGCTTACACATTTTTGTTTCTCAGTTCTGTACTCGTTAGTAAGTGTTGTACATTATGTTGGGCGATAATTTAATTAAACGATATATCGATATACCGATATGTTTACTTTCGATATTTGATCTAACGGTTCCGATATTTTTATTTGCTGTCAGATTACCTCCTAGTTTTGCCAAAGTTCAATAACAAAGATTGTAGTTAAATAGTATTTTGCACAATTTTTCCTGAACTTTTTTTCCGAATAATATTTTTTCCAGAGAATTGGCTCTGCCTTCCATTGATTAAATTAAAAAATAAAATCAAGTGAAAGCAAGGAGCAATATTACGACTTAAAAGAGCTGAAACTACCCCACATATGAGCAGGGTTACCCCCTCCGCAATACCTCGCTCTTCACGCAAAAGTCTTGTATTTTAGAAAAGTTCTTGCTTTAATTACACAGCCCTTGTATTTTAGGAGTTGTTCTTACAGGATTGGGACAAAAAGTCAAAATTTAGCGTAAAGAGTGAGGCATTGAGGAGGAGGCTTCCCCCATGTAAGGGATAATTTCGGCTTGTTTTAAGTTTTTATGTTACTCCTTACTTTTAGTTGAACAATGTTTTTTTTTAATTTCTTGATGTTTTTCCAATAAAGCTGGAGAACCTGCCTCTTCTCTTCATGAAAATCCTCCCCTACAAGAATTACTCTTTGGAAAGCTCCTTCCGCTTAAGGTCCCCCTTCTCCCAGACAATCCCATCCCTGCTGAAAATTTCTTGCAGACAATTCCACCTGGAAAATTATTTTTAGCCTTCTTTCATTTGAAAAAAGACTTGTTTTTCTTTTAATTTCTAATCATTTTTCAAATCATTCCGGATATCTTCCCTCCGCGGAATTTTTTTTGGAAACTTTCTCCTCCCAATATCCCAATTGCAAGTTTTTTCACGAAAAATTCCCCCATAGAGAATTTCTCCCATGGAAAATCCCTCCGACCATGGAAAAATCCCCCCAAACAATTTCAACCCCTTTGACAATTTTCCTCGGGTGACTTCCCCGGAATACCTCCGCATTTAAAATTGAATCAGCAAAGAAAGAAAAGTCAAATAAAAAAATTTCACACACATATTATTGTAAATTCCCCCGTGTAGAGTTTCCATTTGAAAGCTCATCCCAGGAAACTCCTCCCTACGGGAAACTCCCCCTTGAGAATTTCCCCCTCCCCTAAAAATGTATTTTCTTCCCAATAACAAATACTATATGTAAACTGAATCTGAATCTGATATGCAGAATCTGATGGTGCGATTTTCATTAAGATTCGTTGACTTTTTTCCTTTCTTCGAAAATCTTGCAAATTTTCTTAGGTTCGTAGCTTTTGCTGGGTAGTATTAAACTTGATGAAATTTATATATCTGGAATCAGCATAAACAGCCAATTCTTTTGATGTATCTATTGTTTTCAAAATTCCGTGTTAAAGCGTTTCAGTTGCTATTGGGCCGAGTGGCTCCTTACTTACAGTTCGTTACAAAGACCTGTTTGATTAACTGATAAGGCTTGGAATCCAATCCCAGAAGGGACACTGGGGACGGTCATTGAGATTAATTTTTAAGACAAGTTAGCATAGATATTTCAGAGATCCATATTACGAGACATCTTGAGGGGATCAATTTTTCTTGGAACTAATAACTCCCTACTGGAAATCTTGAGAGCCATGACAGATACGGCTGCTGGCGAAACCTGCCTCGCAATGACTAGTGAAACTTGGCCATGTAATCCCCACAAACCGGCTTGATTCTGTAGCGGTTGAATCACAGGGACTTTCACAGCACTTGCATCTTTTGATACAGATTCCGGCAAGGCCAAATCAATGTCGGAAATACACAATTTCTAGAAACGTGAATCGAGTTAGTGGCAATCGTGACGAGTATGATCTGAACAAGGCCTATAAGCCTAGAAGACATTTTATCTAGCCAAGCCTTTTGGACGTAATCAGCAACATTTGAGAGTCCATCCTCACTAAACGTGATTTCAGCTTGAGAATAGGCTATTTCCATGGATACAGCTATGTATACTGAGTGTCAGCATGTATGTGTCACTGAATTGAAGACATTATTCTTCTTCTTCTCGGCCATTTACGAAACAGTTTCTTATGTTGGATTTTACCAGGAAATTCCGAAAATATCCAAATATCGTTTTCGATATTTTCGATATTCGAAATCGATATTTGGTCCGATATATTGATACCAAATATCGTCCAACTCTATTGCACACATCTACTCTCTTTAAGTAAGCAATAATGGTTTATATATGTATGTGTTATATATTACGTAAGTAACGACTTCGTGAAATTCGTTTAGATTCCTCATTTTGAGCCTTCAGCTTTTTCTTAACTGGATCTAGTATAACGATCCCTGCGCAATCAGATAGCAGAGTCACTCAAATATGACAATATATTGTGTATGGCGATGCAATTTTTTTTATCAAAAATTGTATTTTATTTTAGATATTATTTTTATTTTACTACAAAAGGCACTGGCTAGAACAATTTCCTTTCAAATGGGCCCTTAGATAGAATGACGTCCCAGTGCTCCACTAGCGGTGAAGAAGGAAAGAAAAGAGTACGTATCAGCGCTCCCCAGGCGAAATAGTGATTTCCTCGTATTTCAAGCCAGGGGGCTATAACTTACCTGTGTAGGGTTTTTGGCAATGGTATACTTTCTGTTTTGATACGATGCCATTTTTGAGGGGTTATTTTTATAACAATCACTTTCATTTGAAACACGAATATTTTTCAAAAACCCCAAAAAATTGTTTTCGCCAAAAATATATGCAACAAATAGGTTCCTCCATGAATCAGCTACAAACGTAACTACAATTTTTGTAGAAAAATCAGCAACAAATTTTCCTGGCACTCAAAATGAACAGAAATTACAATAATAGTCGAGTCAAACACAAAAAGAGCAAAATTTAACATGAGTAGGGCTGATTACCCCCATCCCTTCTTAAGACCAGAACATAATTTGCGCCTTACTGAAAAAAAACGACAAACAAAAACAAATTACCGTGGATGGTCAGTTTAATTGACAAATGCTCATATTTATTCCTTAAAGTTTTGATAACTTTTCACCTCCTTGATTAGACCATCTGGGGGGGGGGTAGAGGGACGGCTATTTCGGAAACAATTAGGAAAATAGATATTTTTAACTTACGATCGGGTGATCGGAACTTATTGAAATTCGATATTTAGAAGAACCTCGTGTCTCAAGAGCTTTTATTTTGAATCCCGACCAGATCCGGTGACATTGGGAGAGTTGGAGGAAGAAACCAGAAATCTTTGTAAACGCTTAGAGAGAGAGATCGAGATGAAACTTGGTGGGAAGTTTTGGGGGGACTTCTAGTGCTTTGGCGAGTTCGGTGCTTCTGGACATGCAAGGACGATGAAAAATGGTAAGCGTGTCAGGAACCAGCAGAAATTGACTTGATAACAGTCGCTTCCCCGATTCGACCATCTGGGGGGGGGCGTGAGGTTTGGCAAATCGTGAAAATTGAGGTATGTTATGAAACTTTATATTTAGAAAGATCGCAGGTCTCAGATGCTCTATTTTCAATTCGGATCGGATCCAAGGACATTGGAGGGTGGAGGGGGGAAACGGAAATCTTGAAAACCAGAAATCTTGGAAAACACTTAGAGTGGAGAGATCGAGATGAAACTTGATGGGAATAAGCACAAGTTCTAGGTACGTGTATGACATAACCAGACTAAATTCGATCTCCTTGGGGGAGTTGAGGAAATTTCTAGATATTTGGCGAGTTCAAGAATAAGCACAAGTTCTATATAAGTGATTGACATAACCGGACCGGATCCGATCTCTTTGGGGGAGTTGGAGGGATTTCTAGTGCTTTGGCGAGTTTTTCAGTACCGAGTACTGAGTCTCTCTATTTAACTCTAGTATCAAGTCTAATTTTAGGTTCCGACCTCGTCACAAAAGCCATATGAGCTCTTGGCTCTTGTTTTCAATGAGAATCCATAGTATGGGTTTCTTTTTGTATAATTGAGAAACTTTTTCAACAAGTTTTAAACCTGACAAAAACAGTGTTTTTAATTTAATTTTATAGCTTCAGAAATTGACCTGAAAAATAAAACTTGAAATCATTCCCAAAAGATTCAATCTCTTTGACAACCTGGAAACACTTACACTCTTTTTTATTTGTTTAAATTGTAAAAGCAGAAGCAGTAATAGCAGTATCGCCGAAAGTTTCAACTTAATACCATCATTCGTTCTCAACATATTTCTAAAGTGTTTTATTGGCAACGATAGACACAATGTCTTTCGATTTATTTCAAAGCAACATTTTTATTTTAAAGCACAACGGGCCAATTGCATAATTGTGGGGGTTGACATGCCTAATATCTCTAAAGACATAGTTGCTGGACTATTCTACTATGCTGAACAAAATAGCTGTCTCAAAATTTTGACTGGATGCGTTTGAAAAATAAATGGGCTTGAGAGAAGGCCTGGTTGCCCTCTAATCTCTTGTTGCTATTTAAAAAGGGCACCAGAACTTTTAATTTTGAACTGAATTAGCTCCTTTAAAAGTTTCAGTGATATTTCTAGCTATTATGGATTGGTGCTGCTTATGATATTGCTTGTATGTCATTTTGAAAACCTGTTTTTTCCATGTGTTGTTATGTCATTTGAATACAGTTTTTTCCTTTAATCGAAACTCCTAAACGTTCTCTAAAAGTTCCATCTTAATACCTTTAGTGTCATTTGTTACCTTAACTATAGTTGTGGTATAAGCATATATACAGTGCCCTCTGGCTAGTGCAAAATCCTACAACTTACACTTAAGGTCTAAATTAGTAATATAAGCGGTTCTTCAGATATTGCTTTGTCACCTTTTTGAAAGTCCACATATTCATAGTTTGTTTTGATTTAGTTCAAAATCCGCCGAAATATTCCTTAAAAGCTTCACCTGAATACCCTTAGCTTGTGCAGGAGTAATGGTTATAGCAGTATTAGTAGCAGTATGTGCATTGCACCTTTGATTTCTTTAACATCCCCTTCAATACAAACTGAAAGTTTCAGCTTAATATATATCATCAATCATTCCTGAAGCATTTCTGATGCATCCGCTTGACAACCTGTGGGGGCATAGTGTATTTCGATTTAGTTCCATTGAGTTTCTATGTTTCCCGAATTTTTCGCCTCAATATCCCTAGTTTTAACAGCAGTAGTAGTAGTAGTAGTAATAGAAGTAGAATTAATTGTAGTAGCCTAAACTTTAGTGGCAGTAGTAGTAATAGAAGTAGCAATATTAGTAACAGTAGCAGTAATATGAGTAGAAACAGTAGCATTAGGATGCAAGTATTTTCTTTCGGTTAGTTTACCATCCCTCACAACAAGCCCTGTTAGTTTCAACTTCAATCACCAAACTGTTCCTAAGATATTGCTGTTACATCCTTTTGACAACCTGCATACAGAGGGCGTGTTCTGATTGAGTTCATCTTCCCCTCAAAATTTCTTGAAAATTTGACAAATGAGCCTCTTTTAAAGTTCAAACGACCACCCTTCCGTAAAAACCTTATATAACCCTTGGGCAAAACTTACAACCTTTACCCCCCGACTCCGGGGGATTCGATCCACCCCAAAGGCCTTATTATAAAATCTTTGGACTATTTTTGAACAAATGGCTAACTCAAACTTTTTATCGGATGCACAGTAGTATGAGTAGAAGCAGTAGCATTAGGATGGAAGTGTTTTACTATCCCTCGCAACAAGCCCTGTTAGTTTCAACTTCAATCGCCAAACTGTTCCTAAGATATTGCTTTTACATCCTTTTGACAACCTGCATACAGAGGGCGTGTTCTGATTCAGTTCATCTTCCCCCTAAAAATTTCTTGAAAATTTCACCTTCATGCCCTTAGGCACGGTTGTAATAGTAGTCACAGTAGTAGTATTGATATTGCTAGCTATAGCATTGAATAGCAGTAGTACTACTAGCAGCAGTAGCATTAACCTAATACCTTTTTTGGTCAGTTGAACATCCCCCTCATCAAGTCCTAGAAGTTTGAATTTAATACAATTAGCCATTGCTTTAACATTGCATGCTGATATGTCCTTTTGATAACCTGCATATTCATCTACTTCTTGAAATTTGCATCTCAATGCTCTTATCCCTACAAGTAGCTGCAATAGAAGTAGTAGTAGTAGTAAATATAGCAGTAACCATATTATTAGCAGTAGTGTGCACACATTGCCATTTCCCCTTTAAGAAGTCTCTGGAAGTTCCAACTTAATACCCGAATCAATTCTCGAGATACGCTATTTCGACAATTTGCATGTACATAGCGTCTTTTGATTTAGTTCAAATTTTCCCTTAATACTGTAAACGGAGTAGTGTGATAGTAGTAGTGGTGGTAGTGTAGTAATGTTGGTAGCATGCAACTATTTCCTATTTGATCATCTCCCTAATCATTTTCTGAATTTTCCGAATCAATATACACAGTTATTCCTGTTTTGTACCCTTTTGACAATCTGTATAAACATGACGTGTTTTGATTTAGTTCGACACACACCTCAACATGAAAGACTCACCTGAATACCCTTTGTATTTTTGGAAGGAAAAGTTCAAACATGAATACCTTTCTCACTAAAATATACTATGTGTAAACAATAAAGGAATTGGCTAACTTACAGCTGTTGTCCTGAGAACTGTAGGGAGGTTGACATCCCAAAAGACATATTTACTGGACCTTTCAACAATGCTGAGCCAAATAGCTCTCTTAAAATTTCGATCGATTAAGTTTTGGGGAATGATCGGTTTGGGGGAGGGGCTGACGTCCCTGTATTCATTTTTGACTCTTAAAAACGGCACTAAACCTTCGGACTTCCAATCAAATGACCTCCGTTCGATCCCATGTTTACACCACTACCCGTTCCGTAAAAACCTTTTATGCCCTGGGACTAACTTATAACCCTTGCCCATGGGCTCTGGGGGATTTTGTCCACCCTAAAGACATTGTTTATATGATTTTAGGACTATTTGTAACACAATGGCTATCTCACAATTTAAATTGAATGCATTTTCGGAAGAGGATGTCAGGGAGGAGGGTTAGTTGCCCTCCATCATGTTTGACTCTTAAAAGGGAAATATATATTTCAAAACAAATGAGCCTCTTCTAAAGTTCAAACGACCACCCCTTCTGTAAAAACTTTATATAACCCTAGGGCATAACTTACAACCTTTACCCCCAGACTATGGGGGATTCGACCCACCCCAAAGGCCTTATTATAAGATCTTTGGACTATTTTTGAACAAATGTTTTGAACTCAAACTTTTTATCGGATGCATATGTAGAAAATACGACCTAAGGGGGGGGGGCGGCTGCCCCCGATCATTTTGACTTTTGAGAAGAGAACTAGAGAACTAAGCGAATATAATTTTCACTTTAATGAAAAAAAAATACAAATGAATGGGCATTGTCAGTTTAATATACATATGATGATCTTTATTCCTTAAACTATTTAATTTATTAAAGTTATAAAAGAGAAAATATTTAAAAAAAAATTCAGTTAAATGCAAATTATGTTCTGGCCTTGGGAAGGCATAGCGGTTTTGAGCCCTATTCATGTTAATTTCTGCTCTTTTTGAATTTGACTTGGTTATTTATTATAATTTCTGTTCGTTTTAGGTTTCATTTATTTATTGAAGCTGATTTGTGGTAGTTTTACGCTTGGTAGACTATTTTATTCTATTTTTGCCCATTTTTGGTTTAATGGAGTTCTTTATTTTTCTTTGAAAAACTTATTTTGTGGAAGTTTTTTTTAAATTAATTTCTGTTTGTTTTAGACTGAAATAGTCTTTTCAGGGAAAAAATAGTAATTTAAATATTTTCAATTTTTCTTTAAGCATTTATAGTTTGGCCTGCTATTTGTATGCTGGAGAAAATCTTTCAATAATTTTTAAGCAAAAACACCCTTTGAAAAATCTTGACACAAATAGTAGTGTGTAATCTAGTTTTATACCTCCTCTAATAGACCTGAAAAATAAAACTTGATACCATTCGCAAAACAATCTATCTATGTTCTTTGACAGCTTGGATACACTTATACCCTTTTGATTTAGTTAAACTTGAAGAGCAGAAGCGGCAATAGAAGTAGCCCAGAAAGTTTGAACAAAATACCCTCAGTCGTTCTTGGGATACTGCTGAGATGTCTAATTGGCAATCAGCATAAGCACAGTGTTTTTTGATTTAATGTTAAGGGACCATTTAATTTTTAAACATAATGGGCAAATTGCAAAACTGTGGGGGTGATTTACGCAATAGCCCTAGAGATATAGTTACAAGACTGTTCAGCTATGCCGAACAAAATGGCAATCTTAAATTATGATTGGAAGTCTTTGGAAAATTATGAGCTAAAGAGGAGGGCTGATTGCCCTCCAATCACTTTCGATTCTTAAAAAGAGTACTAGAACTTTTAATTTCCTATCGAATTAGGTTCTTTAAAATATCAATGATATTACAAGCTATAATAGAGCAGCTATGGTTATGATATTGCTTATATACCCTTTTAATGCTTGCATGCGTATAGTTTTTTTTCGTTTCATTGAATCTCCCCCAAAATGTTTCAACTTAAAGCCCTTAGTGTCGTTAGTTACAGTAACCGTAGAAGTAGTATCGAAAATATACACATTGTGTCTTCTGGCTAGTTCAAAATCTGTCACTCTTACCCTGAAAGGTCTAATTTAATAATGTAAGCCGTTATTGTGATATTACTTTGTCACCATATTGACAATCTACATGATCATTGTTCGTTTTGATTTAGTTAGGCATCCACCTAAACATCCTTTGAAAAAATAGTAAAAAAAAAGTAAGTAAGACGGCACTAGTCCATTAAGGTCCAAACCGGCGGAGCTGATCTCCGTTTCATGGCCCTTTAGCCAGGAAGTGCAATAGGGGGATGGGGGCCAACCATCCTGTGCTTTCACACACCCTTCCTGCTTACCTTCCCCAGATTTCTCCAAGTACCCATTTAGAGCTCGGTCGACTCTGGCTGAGCTTACAGAGTAAGGCCACTGCCCCCGTCTTAAACTAAATAACTGGTCACAACTGGGATTGAACCCGTGCCCCTTGGACACCGCCAGCGTGCCAACCACTCAGCCAGGACGGCCTTAAATATTCTTTAAAGCAGCGTTAATAGCACTATGCACATAGCAACTTTTTTTCAACAAACGATTCTTAAAAAGAGTACTAGAACTTTTAATTTCCTATCTTTGCTACAAACCATTAGAAAAGGAAGAGAGAAAAAAAAATAGGTCTTCGTTTCAAAGCAAACGAATATTCTGTATAATGTAGGAATCCCTATTGAATACTTCAACAAACGATGAAATTCTTAACTTAATACCATCAACCGGTCCAGAAGCATTGATGATACGTCCTATTGACAACCTATGCGGGCATAGTATGTTTTTATTTTTCAATGCAGTTACAATTGCCCAAAATTTTTGCCCTAATACCCTTAGGTTTATTAGCAGTAGTAGCAGCACCAGTAATAATAGTAGTAGCAATAGGAGTAAAGTTAATAGTACTAGTCTTAGATTTAGCAGCAGTAGCAATAATAATAATAGTATCTATAGCAGTAGTTGTAGGAGTAGAAGCAGTAATATGATGATGCAAATATTGACTTTTAGCTAGTTCAACATCTCCCACAACAAGCGTAGTAACTTTTAACTTTACACACGAAACTGTTCCTAAGATATTCGTGATATGCCCTTTTGACAACCTGCACACGGATGTCATTTTGTCATCCATGAAAAAGAAATTTTCTGAAAAATTCTCTGAAAATTTCACCTTCATACCCTTAGGTATAGTTGTAATAATAGTTACAACAGTAGTATAACTACTCAACATTGTGAGAAGTTTCTTCTCTTCCACCAATGGGATGATATCTGCTGGGGTTTGTGGAGTTGATGCATTCTTTTCTGCCTTTTTTTCGTCTTTTGTCTATAATGATTTCAAGTAGTGTTATGGGGTACCCATAAATAAGGACATTTCATAATAAATTAAGGACATTTTATTTTGCAATGGGTGCCCCATAAAATTACTTGAAGCTGAAACTTTTTACTGTAATATCCTAAATTTTAAGATTGAGTGGCAAACTGAAAAGAATCCTTAAAAAAACATAAATATACTGTTTTGAATAAAGGGACAGTCTCAAAATTCCTATCGGATGCATCTTGGGATAGCACAACGTATATGTGTCTGTGGGGAAAGGGGTTCAGCTACGCTCTGATCACTTTGACTTTTAAAAAGGACACTAGAACTTCTGATTGCTAATCCAATGAGTTCCCTCCAAATCATATACGATCACAAACTCCCATAGGGCATAACTTGCAACCCTAACCCTGTGCTGTAGGGGGAGAGGGCTGTCTTCCTCAAAGACATAATTTCCAGACTCAACAACTTCGATGAGCAAAATCGTTATCTCCAAATTTTGATTTGAGATGTTAAGGGAAATGAAGATTGTGGAGGAGGGAAGCTGGATGCTCTCAAATTACTTTGACTCTTAAAAAGGGTATTAAAACTTCCGATATCAGATCAAATGAGTCCCATCTGAAGTTTGTACGATCACCAATTCCATAAAAACCTCATATGGACTCATGGCATAGCTCATATCCCTATCCTCAGGGCGCTGGGGGGTTGTGTCAACCCTAGAGGCATTATTATATGTTCTTTGGACTACTTTGAACAAAATCTCAATCTCATATTTTAATCAGATATGTTGGGTAAGAAGAAGGGTTTTCGGGGTGGGGGACTAAATTCCCTCCGTCACTTTTGACGCTTAAAAAGGAACTAGAACTTCTAATTGTCAACTAAATGAGCCTCTTCTCAAGTTACACAACCATCCCTTCCATAAAAACCATAAATGCCCGGCGGCATAGTTTACAATCCTCGCCCCCAGGCTCAGATGGTTTATATGAAGCCCAAGACCATTGTTATATGATCATTGGACTATTTTGAATTAAGACTGTCTCAGAATTTCTACTGAATGAGTTTAGGAAAACACGACCTGGTGGGGAGGTAGCTACCCTTTGACTATTACAAGGGGCACTAGAAATTCTGATTGCCAATCCAATGAGTGCCCTCCAAAGTATATACGACCACCCTTTCTATTAAACCTTAGCCTATATGCCCCCAGGGCATAACTTAAAACCCTTGCCCCGAGAGCTGTGGAGCGGGGGTGTCTTCCTCAAAGACATAATTTCCGGACTCTTCATCTACAATGAATAAAACTGATATCTCCAAATTTTGATTTGATGTCTTTGGGGATATGATAGCGGGGAGAAGGGCTGATTGCTCCTAAATCACTTTTGACTCTTAAAAAGGGCACTATAGCTTCCAATTTCAAATCATATCAGCCCCATCTGAAGTTTATAGAACAACTCATTCCATAAAAACCTTATATGCCAGAAGGGCATGACTTACAACCCTATCCCCAGGGCACTGGATGGTTGTGTCAACCCTAGAGGCATTGTTACATGTTCTTTGGACTATATTGAGCAAAATCGCTATCTCACAATTTTAATTAGATTGATTCGGTGAAGAGAGGTTGTCAGGGGACAGCTGCCCTCCGCCACATTTGACTCTTAGAAGGGAACTAAAACTTCCTGGGGGATCGTTTCAACTCCAAAAGCCTTGTTTTATGGTATTTGGACTATTTTGAATAAAATAGCTATCTCAATGTTTTTATTAGATGCATTTTGGGACAGTACGACGTGTTTGTGTGCGGGGGGAGTAGTTGCCCTCTGATCACTTTGACTCTTAAAGAGGGCACTAGAGCTTCTGATTACCAATCGAATGAACCCCCTTCGAAGTTTATATGACCGCACTTTCTATAAACAAGAGCTAAGAGCTCATATGGCGCTTGTGACGAGGTCGGAAGAGCCAAGAACCAGGAGATCATATGGCATGAGCTCTAGCAAAATTCTAAGAATCAATAGATTGATTTAAAAGGGAAATTAGAGGCTTAATACCGGTCAGGATTTAAAATAAGAGCTCTTAGTCACGAAGTACATTCTAAATATCAAAATTCATTTAGATCCGATCACCCACTCGTAAGTTAAAAATACCTAAATTTTTTCTAATTTTTCCTCTCCCTTCAGCCCCTCAGATGGTCGAATCGGGGAAAACGACTTTATCAAGTCAATTTGTGCAGCTCACTTACACGCCTACCAACTTTCATCGTCCTAGCACGTCCAGAAGCACCAAACTCGCCAAAGCACTGAACCCCATCCCCTAACTCTCCCGAAGAGAGCGGATCCAATCCGGTTACGTCAATCACGTATCTACTACATTTGCTTATTCTACCCACCAAGTGTCATCCCCATCTCTCCACTCTAAGCGTTTTCCAAGATTTCCGGTTTCTCCCTCCAACTCCCCCCAAGGTCAACAGATCTGTTCGGGATTTGAAATAAGAGCTCTGAGACATGAGTTCCTTCTAAATATCAATTTTCATTAAGATCCGGTCACCAGTTCTTAAGTTAAAAATACCTCAATTTTTCTAATTTTTCCAAATTAACAACTCCCAGCTCCCCCAAAGAGAGCGGATTCAGTCCGGTTATGTCAATCACGTATCTAGTGCTTATTTTCCCCACCAACTTTCGTCCCGATCTCTCCAAGCGTTTTTCCAAGATTTCCGGTTTCCAATATTTTTGTTTCCCCCCTCCAGCCCCCTATGTCCGCGGATACGATTCGAATTGAAAATGGAGCATCTGAGACATAAAATCTTTCTTTGTATCAAGTTTCATCAAGATCCGATCACACATTCGTAAGATAAAGATGCCTCAATTTTCACGTTTTCCAAGATTTCCGGTTTTCCCGTCCACCCTCCCCCCAATGTCACCGGATCTGGTCGGGATTTAAAATAAGAGCTTTAAAGCACAATATCCGTCTAAATATCAAATTTCATTAAGATCTGATCACGCGTTCGTAAGTTACAAATATGTACATTTTTTCTAATTTTTCCGAATTACTCCCCCCCCCCCCAGCTCCACCACAGAGAGCATATCCGGTCCGGTTATGTCAGTCACGTATCTTAGACTTGGGCTTATTCTTCCCAACAGTTTTATCCTGATCTCTCCGCTTTAAGCGTTTTCCAAGACTTCCGGTTCTCCCCTCCTCCCAATGACACTGGATCCAGTCAGGGTTTATAATAAGATGTCTGAGTTACGAGGTTCTTCTAAATATGAAATTTCATTAAGATCCGATCACTTCTTCGTAAGTTAAAAATACCTCATTTTTTCTAATTTTTCAGAATTAACCCCCCGCCCCAAACTCCCACAAAGAGAGTGGATCACTTCCGGTTATGTCAATCACATATCTAGAACTTGAGCTTATTTCTCCCACCAAGTGTCATCTCGATTCCTCCACTCTAAGCGTTTTCCAAGATTTTAGGTCCCCCCCAACTTCCCCCAATGTCGCCGGATCCGGTCGGGATTTAAAATAAGAGCTCTGAGACACGATATTCTCCCGAACATCAAATTTCATTAAAATCTGATCATCCGTTCGTAAGTTAAAAATACCCCATTTTTTCAATTTTTTCGATTTAACCGTCCCCCCACTCTCCCCCAGATGATCAAATCTCGGAAACGACAATTTCTGATTTATTCTGGTCTGGCTCCTGATACGCCTCCCAAATTTCATCGTCCTAGCTTATCTGGAAGTGCTTAAAGTGGCAAAACCGGGACAGACAGACAGACCGACCGACAGACCGACCGACAGATTTTGTGATCGCTATATGTCGCTTGGTAGATACCAAGTGCCATAAAAACATTATATGCTCCAAGGGCATAATTTATAACCCCTACGCCGAGGGCTTGGAGGAGGGGTTTGTCATCCTTAAAGACATAATTTTCGGACCTTTCAACTAAGTTGAACCGAATGGCGATCCCACAATTTTGATTGGAAGTGTTTGGGGTTCACTCTTTAGTAGTTGTAGCTATCGCTGCAACCATGATGATCCTAATTCTATACCAGGTTGTAATTTGTCTAATAGTGCTCCTGTTTTACTCTCAAATTACCCAACAATAAAACAATTATATATATGATTGCATTCTAGATAGGGGTTTTACATTCAGTAAAGAATTCAGATTCAGTAAGAAAACTAACGATCATAAGAAGTATGGAACTCTGTCAACCAGTCCCTGAAGCACAGCTTATATACCAATACAGTTATGAAAACTCGATTTATTTTCGGGACAAAGTAGGCTGTAGCGATGCTAGCGGCTGGAGACAGGAAACTGGTATTGGTATCTAAGCTGTGGCTGGTACCTTATCCTTATTGCTAGGCAAAACAAAATTGCATCCCCGCCTATGGTGTTGTAGTACGATCTACGCGTCGGAGCGCGGGCTTGGAGGAGGCGCCAAGTTCAGAGCTCTGTACCAAAAGCTTCTCATGGACAAGATAGGAGTTTTCATAACTGTATTGTTACCTAAGCTGTGCCCTGAAGTTAAATATATACAAAAGTATACAAACTTTAACATAATTCAAAAGAGGGTTTACAAGGCGTTACCGAGCGTAGCGAAATTCTGCCCGGGAAAGACATCTACTAGAATATTTTTACTATCTGACTTTTGTACTAAACGAAGTCTTTACGTGTTTTGAGCCAAAGAACTTCGTTAAATCCGGATTTACGATGCTTCAAAGGAATTGGGAAAACTGCGTCTTGAATTTGAAAAAAAAATCCTAATTAGGCTTAAATTCTTGGTAAAATTTCCAATTCACTGATTATTGAGATAGCTACAGAAATAAGCATACCTTTAGAATCCGAATTTTGCCCAAAATCCAAATATAACATTCACTTCCTTCGCAAATTTTTGACCACTTCCAAGTGGTCGAATATTAGTCCTGGATTGTATATTATATTAAATTTCTGGTACTAGAACATAATATTAACCACACTGTTGTTGTTGATCTGTTGTAAAGCCGGTTTCTTTGTGTGCACTTGGAGATAATTAGCTTAGCCTGAGATAAACTACTATGAAGGTATATTTTAATTAAACATTGAATATATAGAATTGGTTAGGTTAGGTATTAAATATAATGCGTTCTGGGCGGCCTTTCCATAATTCTCTGTTGTAGTTTTTTTTGTAATTTTGTTACTAAAGTATTATATTTTCATATTTTGGTATATTGGATTATGATTAACCAAACTTTTCTTCTTGAGTGTTGGCGATGTAATACGTCAACTTTTCTTTACACAACTCTTCCCTTCAAATTAATTTAACGGTTTATCAAAATAATGAAAAGATCAAGCCTATATACAACCCAGGGTATATATTCGACCGTTCAGGAGAAGGGGGGTTAAAGTAAGGTAAGACTGTTTTACTTTGATTCAGGATGAAATTCCGATTTATAGACAGTTGAGATAACTGTCTATCTTAGTTATCTCAATAATCAGAGAACCGAAACATATACGAAAATCTTTCTCAAGTCATTAGAATCGTGTTTTCAAAACCGAAAGTCAAATAAAAGAAAAGTTGGGAAATATATACGGGGTTCCAAAACTGAGTAAAATGGTGAATCAAGGTGAAAAATATGGTCGAAATGGGCAACCCCCAGCCACGGTGACCCCGATTGGTCTAAAGGCTAAATTATATCCCGAGAAGGTATTTTGAAGTACCCACCTCCACTCCTTCTTCCTCCTGAAATTCGCCTACATGACAGGTATATACCTATTGAAATTTTGACAAAACAACATTTACCTTAATTTTCAGTTACCAGTTGCTTTTCCTCTGCCTTTAGTTCTGAAAATGCAATTCCTGTTATTTGAGTAGAATTTTGAGCCGTATCAATGTTTTTTTTTCTAAAATTTAGGAAATGTATTTGCATATCTTAAAACCTTATAAATTGGGAATGAGCAAAAATGTGAAGCTGCAATTTTTGTTGTACTCTAAAGCTAAAAACAATTTTGTTCTACTTCATTCAAGCAGAAGATCTATTTTGCAAGATTTCACTTTTATAACACATATATTTTTGAAGGTCAGGGCCCTCTAGAGGGAGAAGTGGAGGTAGGTACTTCAAAATACCTTCCCGGGATATACTTCAGCCTGTAGACCCATCCCTGAAAGTTTCATTTTCCTAACCTAACCCCTTTCTGAGATAGCAAGAAGTCAATTAACTAGAATTTTACCATAATTTTTTTATGCTTCACTTAAGCTGAAGATCTATTTTGCAAGGTTTCACTTTTAAAGAAATATTTTTAAAGGTCATCACAGGTCAGTACCCTCTAGTGGCGATAGATACTTCAAAATACCTTCCCGGGACATACTTTATTCTGTAGACCCATCCCAGAAAATTTCTTTTTCCTAACCTAACTACTTTCCAAGATAGCAAAATTTATAACCGAATTTATTAGATATATATATATATATCGAAGATATAACAATGTACTTGACCAGGCTATTTTTTATCTAGTTTAATAAAGCTATTAGAAAAACATACCAAACTCACTCGTTCTAAACTTCACGTTGTTCTCCCTCTGAGCTTACAAACAGAACTAAACTTGTAATATGCGATTTGCTGTATGAGCAAGTTGATAAAGGCACAAAATAACCATTCTGTAGTATTCGTGTGCTTTATCTAAAACAAATCCTTTACAAACAACACTGAGTTATGGATGCATTTCTTTCACGAATTGAAATTAATTACGAGTTTAATTGTGGTTGATTAAATATGCAAAATAAGGTGATGAAAAGGGTAATAATACCAAGAAGCGGTTCCAGTTGGGGGGGGGGACTCTCTAGATGTAGAAAAATGCCCTATTTTAGAATTTTCACTGAATAATGCCTTAGAAAATGGCCCCCCCCCCCTAAAGTTTGAAAAATATAGTTGGCCCCTACATTCTCGTGAGTTAGGGCTACCGATAACAGGTTACGGCATTAAGGCAGACAAGCCGGACAGCTGATTCTTACAGGAAGCTGGTTGGGCCAGGGCAAGTCACCCAGTAACGCCAATAGCTTTGAGGAAAGGGGTTACACTTGAGCAAGAAGACACCATACTGCTGGCACGTGCGCAAGGGATGGGCTTCGGCCCCCCTAAATTTTGTGAAATTTTTAATTTCCCCATTGTTTCTTGGAATTTCTGGCAAAAATAGGACATTTTTTAAGAATCTAGATACATGTGTGAAGTTTTTTGGGGGGAATTTTACAGCATGCAATTATCCGGTCAAGTCAGTGCCCAGTGATTAATCCATTTTCTGTCTAACTTTTTACCCTCTTTGAAATAATTAGCAATTGTACTGTTATTTTTTTGTAAAAAGAGTTTGCTTTCCACAGCAAAATAGAATTATCCTTGATATTAGGGCGTTTATCCCCCCTTTTCAGGATAAAGCACAGCTTTTAATGGATCAGTTTTGGAAACTATCATTTTTCATTAAAATGTACGTTTTTGCAATAGAAGAACTACCCCCCACAGCACCCATATTGCACTGTTAACCCTAAAATGATCCTTTCATTGGGATATAATAGATTAATCACTGGTTCTAAATCGCTATGAACATAAACTGAGCCTAAAATGTACTTTTGAGGCTTCAGTCTTCTTCCCCCCATCCGCTACAATACTACAGATTAAAGTTAATCTGTATTTTCCGATATACGTGCTTTTTGCATTACTAAATAAAAAAAGCGCTAATTTATATCTGCTGTTTCGAAGGTTTTGCCCCCCCCCCCGAAAAAAATTCATGTGTACGTGCCTGTCATACTGGGTAAAATTTAACGTAAATATAGTATGGTTTTCTGAAAGCTCCTGTGAAAATTTTTTCCAATTGGAATAAAAATTAGTAAACATTTTCAAACTTATTGACACAGTGACGGATAAGCAAACTTTCCACGCTTAGACTATATACCAAGATTTAGAAAAATTACCCTATTTTAATGTTTGGGGGGGAATGCCTAAAAATTACATTTGGCCCGCTTACTTTTTTGTGAATCAAGGTTACTGATTTCAGGCTACGGTATCAAGGCAGACAGGCCGGACCGCTGATACTCTACGGGAAGCTGATTAGGCCTGGGCAGGCCACCCAATTACGCCAATGGCTTTGAGGAAAGGGGTGACATCTGACTAAGAAGACACCATACTGTGTAAAATTCAACGTAAATATAGTATTGTTTTCTGAAAGGTCCTGTGACAATTTTTTCTGATTGGAATTAAAATTAGTAAACATTTTCAAACTTATTGTCACAGTAACGAATAAGCAAACTTTTCACGCTTAGACCATATTCCTAGATTTAGAAAAAAAAACTATTTTAGAATTTTTTCGGGGGAAAATCCCTAAAAATTACATTTGGCCCGCTTACTTTTATGTGAATCATGGTTACTGATTCAGGCTACGGTATTAAGGCAGACTGGCTGGACCGCTGATACTTCATGAGAAGCTGACTAGGCCAGGGAAGGCTACCCAGTTACGCCAATGACTTTGAGGAAAGGGGTTACACCTCAGTAAAAAAAGAACAAAAAATGAAATAAAATACTGTGTAAAATTCTATATAAATATAGAATGGTTTTCTGAAAAATAAATTTGTTTATTAACCTTATCTTTTCGGAAAAAAATATATGGGTGGCAGCGATTCAAGGAAATTGTAAGGGCTGGCTAAAATGTATTTTTCGAAATCAAGGGCCGGGGCATTTCTTTTTTTTCATTTTTTCAATGAAATACCTGATCAGGTATTTTTTCAGTAAAATAAAAAAAATAGTAATTCTTCAATACTCTGATAGTTGAGTTTTTGACTCGAACTCTGACTCGGATTTTGCCAGAATTGGCAAAAGTTTTGACTCGAACTCTGGTTAACTCTTTGTCACTACTCTCACTGAAAAGAGCCAGGTTTCAAGCTCCTTTGCAATTTTTCAAGCTCCTTTGACAATTTGTTTTAATCGGAATAAAAATGAGTAAACATTTTCAAACTTTTGGTCACACTGACGAATGACTAAACTTTCCACACTTGGACCATCTACTGCAGTAGGAACTATGGTATATCTGACTCCAGTCAAGTTAACTGCAGTCAGATACCGTTGTTCAGGGTCTGAATACACTCATAGTGCTTTTGAGTCTACTAGATAAGTAAATATTCCACCCAGCGACGTCCTAAAAGATGTGGGAAAGAGAACAATGTACGCCTCCTACCTTCTATCAAGTTGTATCAATCGTTTAGTTTGACTTCAACTAGGCCCCGGGCGCTATGTTTAGTCGGACATAGTCCGATTGGTATTCGCCTTCACAAGAAAAGGCTCCCATTTTGCAATTGCTTGGTCCAAAATTTGTAATCAAACAGTTCGTGGTAACGAACTGTAGTAAGGAGCGACCCGGCTCAATAGTAAACGAAACTCTAAAAACGGAATTTCGATGCTAAAAGATATATCAAAAGAATCGGATTTTTATGCTGATTTTAAATATATAAGTTTCATCAAATTTAGTCTTTGTCATCAAAAGTTGCGAGCCTGAGAAAATTTGCCTTATTTTGGAAAATAGGGGGTAACACCCCCTAAAAGTCATAGGATCTTAACAAAAATTACACCATCGCATTCAGCGTATCAGAGAACCCTATAGAAAAAATGTGGAATTTCGTTTTTTTTGCCAGAAGACAAATCACGGGTGCGTGTTTATTTGTTTTTTTTTTTTTTTTTTTTTTTTTCCAGGGGTCATCGTATCGACCAAGTGGTCCTAGAGTGTTGCAAAAGGGCTCATTCTAACGGATATGAAAAGTTCTAGTGCCCTTTTTAAGTGACCAAAAAAATTGGAGGGCACCTAGGCCCCTCCCACGCTTATTTTTTCCCCAAAGTCAACGGATCAAAATTTTGAGATAGCCATTTTGTTCCGCATAGTCGAAAACCATAATAACTATGTCTTTGGGGATGACTTACCCCCCACAGTCCCTGGGGGAGGGGCTGCAAGTTACAAACTTTGACCAATGTTTACATACAGTAATGGTTAGTGGGAAGTGTACCGACGTTATCAGGGGGATTTTTTTGGTTTGGGTGTGGGGTTCAGGGGAGGGGGCTATATGGGAGGATCTTTCCTTGGAGGAATATTTCATGGGAGAAGAGAAATTCAATGAAAAGGGCGCAGGACTTTCTAGCATTACTATAAAAAAAAACAATGAAAATGTAAACATGAAAAAGTTTTTTCAATTGAAAGTAAGGAGAAGCATTAAAGCTTAAAACGAACAGAGATTATTACGCATATGAGGGGTTCTAAAAATACTCTAGCATAAAGAGCGAGGTATTTAGGAGGAGATAAATACTTCGCTCTTTATGCTAAATTTTTTTTAAATAATTTCAACTATTTATTCTACGGCCTTTCTGATTCAGGGGTCATTCTTAAAGAATTGGGATAAAACAAGATTTAGTGTGAAGAGCGAGGTATTAACGAGGTATATATAATCAAAAATATAAGAATATAAAAGTTTGTTACTTAAGTTAATTCTTAAGTTACGTATTTTTTTTTACTAATAAAAACGCTCGTTAAAAATAAAAGATCTAGTTGCCTTTTTAAGTAACCGAAAAATTGGAGGGCAACTAGACCTCCTTCCCCACCCCTTATTTCTCAAAATCGTCTGATCAAAACTAAGAGAAAGCCATTTAGCCAAAAAAAGAATTAATATGCAAATTTCATTTTTATAATTTATGTACGGAGAGCCAAAATCAGACATGCATTAATTCAAAAACTTTCAGAAATTAAATAAAAAAACAAGTTTTTTTAAATGAAAGTAAGGAGCGACATTAAAACTTAAAACGAACAGAAATTACTCCGTATATGAAAGGGGCTTTTCCTCCTCGACACCCCGCTCCTTGCGCTAAAGTTTGATTCTTTCTCGCAACTCTACTTTTTAAAACAATAAAAAACTTTAGCGTAAGGAGCGGGGTGTCGAGGAGGAAAAGCCCCTTTCATATACGGAGTAATTTCTGTTCGTTTTAAGTTTTAATGTCGCTCCTTACTTTCATTAAAAAAAACTTGTTTTTTTATTTAATTCTCACACTAGCTTCACCAGTGTTTTAATGGCACTTGGTAGTAACCAAGTGACATATAGCGATCGCAAATTCTGTAGGTCTGTCGGTCGGCCTGTCTGTCTGTCTCTTCAGGTTTTGCTAGTTTAGGCACTTCCAGATGAGCTAGGACGACGAAATTTGGCAGGCGTATCAGGAGCCAGACAAATTTAAATTAGAGATAGTCGTTTCCCCGATTCGACCATCTGGGGGGAGGAGTGGGGGGACGGTTAATTTGGAAAAATTAGAAAAAATTAGATATTTTTAGCTTACAAACGGGCGATAGGATCTTAATGAAATTTGTTATTTAGAAGAACATCGTCTCTCAGAGCTCTTATTTTAAATCCCGACCGGATCCGGTGACATCGCGAGAGTTGGAGGGGGGAAACCTAAAATCTTGGAAAACTCTTAGAGTGGAAGGATCGGGATGAAACTTGGTGGAAAAACTAAGCACAAGTCCTAGATACGGGATTGAAATAACCGGAACGGATCTCCTCTCTTTGGGGGAGATGGGGGGAGCGTTAATTCTGAAAAATTAGAAAAAATGTGGTATTTTTAACTTACGAAGGAGTGATAAGATCTTAATGAAATGTCATATTTAGATGGACATCGTAACTCAGATCTCTTATTTTAAATCCCAACCGGATCTAGAGTCAGTGGTAGGAGCTGGGGGGGACCGGAAATCTTGGAAAAGGCTTAGAGTGGAAAGATGACACTTGGTGGGAAGAATAAGCATAAGTCCAAGATACGTGACTGACAACACCGAAACGGATCCGCTCCCTTTGGAGGAGTTGGGGGGGGGGGGTAATTCGGAAAAATTAGAAAAAATGAGGTATTTGTAACTTATGGACGGGTAATCAGATCTTAATATAATTTGATATTTAGAAGTATCTTGTGCTTCAAAGCTCTTATTTTCAATCCCGACCAGATCCAGTGACATTGGGGGGAGTTTGAGGGGGAAAACGCGAAAATTGAGGTATCTTTATCTTACGAATGGGTAGTCAGATATTAATGAAACTTGATATATAGAAAGATCTTATGTCTCAGATGCTCCAATTTCAATTAGAATCAGATCCGGGGACATAGGGGGTTGCAGGGGGGAAACAGAAATCTTGGAAACCGAAAATCTTGGAAAACGCTTAGAGTGGAGAGATCGGCTGAAACTTTATGGGAAGAATAAGACAGGTTCTAGATATGTGATTGACATAATTGGAACGGATCTGCTCTCTTTGGGGGAGTTGGGGGGTTATAATTCGGAAAAATTAGAAAAATTGAGGTATTTTTAACTTAAGAACGGGTGACCAGATCTTAATGAAATTTGATATTTAGAAGAAACTCAACCAGACCTGGTGATATTGGGGGGAGGTGGAGAGTGAACCAGAAATCTTGGAAAACGCTTAGAGTGGAGAGATCAGGATTAAACTTAGTGGGTAGAATAAGCAAATGTCGTAGATACATGATTGACGTAATCGGACTGGATCAGCTCTCTTTGGGGGAGTTAGGGGGGTCCAGTACTTTGCGAGTTTGGTGCTTCTGGATGTGTTAGGACGATGAAAAACGGTAGGCGTTTCAGGGACCTGCACAAATTGACTTGATAAAGTTGTTTTCCCCGATTCGACCATCTGGGGAGCTGAAAGGAGAGGAAAAATTCGAAAAAATGAGGTATTTCTAACTTACGAGTGGGTGATCGGATCTTAATGAATTTTGATATTTAGAAGGACCTTTGTGTCTCAGAGCTCTTATTTTAAATCCCGACCGGCATTAAGCCTCTGATTTTTCTTTTAAATTGATCTATTGATTCTTAGAATTTTGCTAGAACTCATACCATATGAGCTCATGACTCTTCCGACCTCGTCACAAGTGCCATATGAGCTCTTAGCTCTTGTTCTTATTATTTTTATTATTATCATTTTTGTTATGACAACTCAGCTTCAGTCACTGAATTATGTGAAGATGAGCCTAGTCATTTAGATCAAACCTGTTTTAAAACTATTTTAACACCAATGCACCTACCTTTAAAGCCTGTTTAAATTTTTATATTTCTTTCTTTCCTGTCTTTCCTGTTTGTTTGTTTTTTCCAATGCCTTCGATTTAAATATATTTTGAGAAATTTATACAGGTTTGAACTCTACGATTCTTACGCAAAATATGGACATCAAGCCGGGGATGTGAATATGACATTACCTATTTTGGAAAGCTGTATTTAATAGTAGTATCCCCATAAGGCTTTTACACGCAGCTATAGGGGGTAAACCTGAGGGGAAGGCTAGCCCCTCAAGACGTCATTACGTGCACCTGGGTCTTACGCAATACTATATTGCATCTGTAACGGTATAGTGTATTTGCGTAATGTGGAATGTTTTCTACAAGATACTGGTGTCTCTTACGTAATAGGGAAAGCTTACATTCTTTGTTATGTAATAGGGGTTTGGCTGTTACCTAAAAGAGACGGTTAAAAAGCCTTCAGAGACCCCACCAAATCAGGTTTTCTTTGGTTGTTACTAAGAGATTCGGGTGCTTCTTACATAATAGGAATTGTTAAAGTCCACTAGTCCAGAGGGGAATCCCCGATTGTAACTTGGAGGGAGGGCACATGTGTAATTGTTATGTAATGACGGCACACAAATGGGATGTGACGCAATCTTGCAAAACTTGATAGATTTATTGGGGGTGAGCTAATCTTACGTGACTTAGTAGATATATTGGGAATGATGTAATAGTAGTGCACACATGGAGGGTTTACGTTTTGACGGTGCATAGACGCGTGTTACATAGTACTTGAAAAGATTCGGGAGTTCATTTTTTCATGATATTTTTCTCAGGGAAAGTTCATAATCTAAAGATTTTGTCCACATTAGGCTTATTTAAGGTTTTAATGTATCAACGGAAGACAACTGTTTTAATGACGTAAGAAACTCTAAGTTTGATGTTTTGATGTTTGATTTAATTTTTGATGTTTGTTTTGATGTTTAATTTTCTGTTTTGATGCCTCTTCCGTCTAAGGTGAAACATTTTTGAAGTTCACTTCAATGATGTAATAGTAGCGCACACAAAAGATTCGGGAGTTAATTTTTTCATGATATTTTTCTCAGGGAAAGTTCATAATCTAAAGATTTTTTACACATTAGGCTTATTTAAGGTTTTAATGTATCAACGGAAGACAACTGTTTTAATGACGTAAGAAACTCTAAGTTTGATGTTTTGATGTTTGATTTCATTTTTGATGTTTGTTTTGATGTTTAATTTTCTGTTTTGATGCCTCTTCCGTCTAAGGTGTAACACTTTTGAAGTTCACAGGTTTTATTTAGGCTTTAGTTCATGTTTTACAAGTTTATTTGCTTTTAGTGTATCAAAGAGGGTTTACATTTTGACGGTGCATAGATGCGTGTTACATAGTACTTGAATAGATTCGGGAGTTAATTTTTTCATGATATTTTTCTCACGGAAAGTTCATAATCTAAAGATTTTGTCCACATTAGGCTTATTTAAGGTTTTAATGTATCAACGGAAGATAACTGTTTTAATGACGTAAGAAACTCTAAGTTTGATGTTTTGATGTTTGATTTCATTTTTGATGTTTGTTTTGATGTTTAATTTTCTGTTTTGATACCTCTTCCGTCTAAGGTGAAACATTTTTGAAGTTCACAAGTTTTATTTAGGCTTTAGTTCATGTTTTACAAGTTTATTTACGGTTTTAGTGTATCAATGCATGACGATTGTTTTGATATCTGAAATTCACCTTTTCCCATGTAGGGCATTAAATTTTTGAAGGTCACATGTTTTATATACGTTTCTGTTCACTTTTTACAAGTTTATTTATGGTTTTAGTGTATTAACGTAAAACGGCTGTTTTTATAAAAATGCTATTGTGTGAAAATTCTCAGATATTTAATCAGTTTACAATTATCAAAAATGTATATCGACATTGAGCTGGGAGTTTCAGAGACAGTAATGTCCTACCTTAGCGCGTCTGTTTATTAAAGGTGCAGGTAGTCCTACAGAAAACGAGTAATTTCAGGGTATTTTCTTGTGCAAAACAAATATTCTAGCCAATATTCTACGATTTTGAACGGATTTAGAATTATCGAAAATCTCTACGCATACTGAGCCTCGAGTTTCAGAGGCAGTAATGCCGTAGGGCGGCGCGATCGTTTTTAAAAGGTGCAAGTAGTCCTAGAAAATAAACAGTTAACATATAGACTTACTTTCTTCAAAAAAGTGTCCCATACCAAATGGGTGATTTCAGCCATTTCTCTGTGCCAAAAAATTCTAGTTAAAATAAGCCTAAATTACTATTGTCTAAAAATTCTGAGATTGTAAATTGATTTAGAGTTAGCAAAAATCGATACCCATTTTCAGCCTCGAGTTTCAGAGGTAGTAATGCTGTACGGGAGTGAATTTGATTTTAAAAGGTACAGGAAGTCCTACAAAATAAACGGTTAATATGTTGATTTATTTAGCCAAGAAGAGTTTCCAACAGCAAAGTGGTGTTTTCGGCCATTTTGGTATGCAAAACAACAATTCTAGCCAAAAGAAGTCCAAAAATCTATTACGCGAAAATTCTGATATAGTCAATTAAGTAATTTGATATAGTAATTTAGAATCGAAATTCGATACACATACATAGACTCCAGTTTCGGAGGCAGTAATACCGGACAGGAGCGCATTGGTTTTTAAAAGGCGCAGGTAGTCCGTGAAAAATGAACGGTTAACATAGACATTTTTTGTCAAAAAAATGCTGTCTCACAGGAAACACGCATCCTTGGTCGTTCTTCCAGTAAAAAACGTAAAATTATTTATTTCTGCTTATAGGAGCCTTGTAAAATGTGAGCTAAAGCGTAATTTAATCTTTACCTCTAATAACATCCGTCCCCTTGAAATTGCATGCTAGGTTGCTCTAGCCACATAATGTCACGCTGGCATGAAATATGCATAGTCTTGTCCCAAAGAAACGTATAATTTTCGCTAAACCTCCCAGAAATAACCAAATTCAAAAAATGTGTCTCCTTTTCTTGCAGGTGCGTCAAATAGAACAATAGAAATGTTGCATTTTCATGAAGACCTCTCTAAAATACCTCTCAATATGTCTTAAATTTATTTTAAATAACAGCCCACTCCCTAGAAATGGTTTCCAGGACTCCTGCAGTTTCTTTAATTCATGGTTCTTTTTTCTTATATTTTATCTTTTATGAGCGTTTTTACGTTTAGTTTTTTTCTTGTTGTGTTTTAATTGCTTTTCCCGTACTTTAATAAGGCTTGTAAAATTTTTTTTTATTCATAAAAGTTGTATCTACAAAAGCCTAAATTTTGTAGAATCCTTATTCCAGAATAAAACTTCAAGGCGTGATCATTTAAGCATTTAAATATCTAAAGCTAATCCTATGTAACAACTCATTGATTTAATAGCTACTGCAAACTCACTAGGTCACTTTTGAAAATTAATAATGCAGTAACATACAGGTGTGTATAACATAGCAAAAATCAACAGCATTGGGATGGATATGTTCTCATCTGGAAAGGGTTGGCAACTTGCGAACCATTTAATCGCTCTACTATTGGGGAACAGAAGAAAAATCTCTTAAAGTGTTATGTAACAGGTGTCTGTGCACCGTCATTACGTTGTACCCCACGTTTGCGCTGCCACATATTATTCCCAATAAATATACTAAGTCACATAAGATTACGTCATTATTTTTGTATACATTTGACAGCTGGTCATCTTGTGAGAATTGTAATATTGTTGATGACGATAGTCAAAAGTGTAGATTACGCGATCCATATAAATTGCATAAAAAATATGCAGTGGAAATTAAAGACTGAAATTCATGTCTTGAATTTGTTTGTGACTCTCTCAATAGAGGTTTACTCTGTTCCAATAGTCACTATGATAAATGTGATCAATGGGAAAAATGCTTCCCCTGGCATAATTGCAAAAAGCCCTAAGCATGAGTTTAATTTATTTTAAAGAAATTGGTATCCTTATAATTTTGAATTGTTTTGGGAGGAAGAACCTGGTCTACGCTTCAATTATTGGAATAATGAGAGAGCCTGGTTTTTGCGACTTCGCTATGACGATACTCGCTACTATGATTATAAGCCTATTGATTTTTATTTGGTTGTTATAGAATGTGATTCTTCATATGATAATATTTTGTGTGATATTGCTTCAAACAACAAAATTGAAGTACGTGAATTTATAATCTGAATCAAAACAGTATTAATGGCTTTAAAAGGAGGTATAATAAAAATGAAGTAACATTATACTATAGGAAATGGGACCCTGACTTTGCATGCCAAGATGAGTACAAGCTTAACCCTGATGAGATGCCATCTCTTAACATTACTGTTGATTACCTTTTCGTGGAAGAGGAAATCTAAAGAATGAAGGCTCTTTTGTACATACAAGTCTTATTAAATAAACAAATTCATAAATTTATTTAAAGGATTTCATTCTTAGGGCATTGAGATTTATATTACACAGGTAGGAAAGATTATTTTCAACTAGGAAGTGGTTCAATCGAAGATTGTCTACATAAATGGCGAGAAAGTCACAGTGAGTATATCCAGGACATCGAAACATAAAATGTAATAGTACATAAAGACCACAGCTTTTGGTTGATAAATCCTATACTCGCTTTCGATTTTTAACTAATAGATTCTCAACTTTGCTCAAGAAAGTTTTTGATGTGAGCTGTGTAGAAAGCATTCGGCAGATCAAGAGGATTGAAAATTTAATATTCTTCACTGTTTTAAAAATTCAAGCTCATGTCCAGTCTTTCAAAATGATGGGCTACTATTGAAAATGATAAGGGTATTCTTAACACTTTGATTATGTTCGAGGAAATCCTAGGGTATGCAATAGGATTTTTATTTGGAGATGTAGGGATCCAAATTGAATACACTGATTATTTGATTTGTGTTCTGTGGCTAATAAAACACTACCATCAGGGGTAATTTCCCAAGAGGTTTCAAATTTATTTAGCAAGATTAATGCTATACTCTCCTCCAACGGTTCGGTAAATGTACACTCTAAATGTACTATGCCATTTCGGACAATACTCATATCTTGAGTAAGAGAAAAATCCAATACAATGATACCATGACTTTTTGTAAACATTTCATCGGCTATACCATTTTCAAATCTCGACCTAGAGATTGCACTGTCAATTTAAAAGGGTCCCGTAGGATTTCTCAAAGGATAATCTGTAGAATGGAGTCCCGTTTACTTTACATACAAGAGATGAAAGTCAAAACACTTCAAACTTCTTTTGGGGATTTGTCCATAATCCTATGACACTAGCACTTTTTACAAAGGCCAAACACAATTTTGAAGGATTTTTGCCATTGATAAATGACGAATCTGTTCTGGTACTCGAACCCATAGCAATATTTTTTTGATTCTAATTTGTATGTGGAACGAGTAGTTTGATAGTTTTTCCAATTGCTCTTAATTGTTCAATTGCCAAAGCAACAGAACTCATAACCTGTTGTTTTCCTGCATGAAGTGTTTCCGAGGTGAGAGAGATTGTTATATCAGGTGCAGCTGCAACTACTTTTCGCAAAATAAAACTGGACGGAGAAAATTGTAGCGTTACATCAATCTTAACATTGGGCGGCAACTACTGACATGCAATATTTTATGATTTACTTTCTCAACCAAGTATAAATCTTTAGTTGTCACATCTCTAATTACATTGCTAGTGTCAAAGCCCGTTTTATGTTCTTATCAAACAGCTAAATCTGTCAATAGACTATAGGACATTGGATTCATCACCATGACTTGTATATAACTTGGATAGTTTGAAAGATTGTTGCTTGTGCTCACCAACGTTCCATTTATGTAGATACTTGTTTGTCTAAACAAATTGTGTAGTACAGAAATTTTTCAGGATAGCCTTTTGGCTGCACTTGGTTTTTCATTGTTACATTTTTCGACAGTCACATACAAATCTTTTAATGTGAATGTCAAGTCTACATAACAGTCTTTACGGGGGTAAATTTGTAAATGAACGTTTTTAGAAAGTGGTTCTTGTGGATAAAATTGTTCATAGTAACCATGTTTTACATTCAACTTAACATTTTCTGCATTGAAAAGATTTAGAGATGAGGACTGGATAATGAGGTTTTTAATGTTATGGCTATGCCATTTCTAGGAAAAGAAATCCTTTTTTGATGTAACAATTTTTAGTCTTGGTTTCTTTTTCTGCTTCGACATGAGCAATGTGTTCGCTTCCGGCCTGAGTTGAGACTGATGAGTGATAAGATGTTTCTTGTCCTTTTTAAACATTTTTCTCTTTGTCGTAATTTCAATCGCTCGCCGAGGGATGGTGCCCCGGGCCTGACATTTTGTGAAACGCATCTTAAAAAAAATTCCCAGAGCCCCAATCGTTTAGTGTAAAGGAAGCATAATCATTGGAAGCCGGTACAACATATTTTTTAACAAGGGTAATGGAGAGCGAAACAGCTTAACAAACCCATTTCTGAGACCGTAACTGGACATTGACGAAAGAACCCTGTAATAGCCTATTCCATGACCCCATTGTCATGGTCTCAGAGTAGCAACATAGCAATCATTATTAGGAAAAACCAAAGTGTTTTTTCCATTGGGCTTATCGTTTTCGAATGGGTCAGAAATGGCATGTAATCATAGCCAAACCTCTTCTTATTGCAAGAGCATTGCCTAACTTCTTAATGTTAACTGACAGAGTCCCAAATACGAACTGTTTACTGGAATATATTGAAGGTTTTTTATATCGTAGTGGTGAATGTGTTCTTGAGTGTTTTTCCGTTCAAAACACGCAGGAGGGGGACATTGGTATTACCAACTCTCGATTATGAACAAGGGACGCTTGAAGAAAAACACAATTGTCTGATGAGAAACAGGGTGGATAGTCTGCAGTGGTGAATGTGTTCTTGAGTGTTTTTCCATTCAAAACACACAGGAGGAGGACTTTGGTATTACCAACTCTCGATTATGCTTAAAGAAAAATACAATTGTCTGATGAGAAGCAGGGTGGATTGTCTGCAGAAATAACACATTCCATGCCACTGGTGCTTCCAGCACTTCTACTATTGATTATATTTTGTATAAAACCAAAAACATCTCTCAGATTATCCTTGAGAATAACCATCTAATTGTTAATGGGATTATTAATGTATATCTTGCCCTGTTCAATTGAATAGTTAAATTAAAAGGCACCATTTTTACCAGTGGAGATTCTTCTATTGATAACAGAATACAAATCATTCATACTACCCAATTCGTTTTACGGTTAATATTGGTCAATCATGCGGTCTAAATTTCATATCATATGTGCAATCGTTTCTCAGGGTATCATAAGTATTTTTGAGAATACAACCAACAAGAATATCTTCATACCTTTCCTCGAATTTGATGGTGGGGGAGAGTTTTGTCTAAAAATCGCTTGTTTTATTTGAATCATTGTATAGGGGATCAAAGATATTGGATGTGAATGTCACGTAGAAATCATTAGGCACTGTGAACGTCTTCAGCCGCAATCCAAGAATCAAAATCAGAGTTGTATCTTAGCCAACGAACAAGCAATTGTCTCTTACCCTTTCGAGTTTGATTCTTTTATATCTGTTCAATTTGATATATTCCATAGTGTTAAAAACCTCCAAGAATCTCATCATCTTTCTTATCATGTAGACCATATGTTAGATGTTTAGCATCTAACACTCTAAACACCTAAAAAAGTTCAGTGGACCACAAATAATTCCCTTTTGCAAAAATATTACTTTTCTATTGATTCAAACTGTATCACCAACATTGAATTTCTTCTTTTTCACGTCTCTCTCTTCATTAGAATATCGTCTAAGAAAAATGTCGTGTATTGTTACTGTCGTGATGAACTTCAAGAGGACTATGATTGGACACAGATCGATGAACCTGTTGATTATAAATCAACATGATTTTATATAAGCCTTGAGTAAAATTAGCAGTCTTTTTCAGTGTAAAATATCTCGAAATTAAAAGTCAAATTTTTCTTATCAAGCGCTCAGGCAATGCTGCCTTTATTTGACTATGAATTTTGAATTTTTCTATAAAAATTTTGCGGAAAGATAGATTCAAGGGCACTGGCAACTTCCTCACCTCTCTTTGAACGTAATGAAACAGCGTATGCACAGCGACTAAAATCACTGATTGCAAGTAAAATGTACTTTTACGGGCTATTGTGAAGTCTTTGAGTATCGTCTAGAGTCAAAAGATCTGGTTTTAATATATACAATGAGAAAAGGCTTTAGTGTTTTGATAGTGACTACCACTAACATTATGATTTCGATTAAGAGTGTAACTGGGCTCAATCTGCAAATATCCTGTCGCTCACTTTTTTTTCAACTCCAGAGACTCGAACAAGTGTGGTGGGGGAGCTTAAACTTCTAACTTTGCCAATATTTTCATAAACACGTTTCAAAACTAGAGTCATTTTTAAAGTAAATGTGATTTAAAGTGTCCGCTACCCTTTTGCATGCTAATAGGTGATGTACTGTTATTAGGACCCCTTCGTTTTATACCTTCTAAATCATCACCCCCACTTGGCGTTCTAGTGTTTTTCAGAAAACGATTAATAGACATCTTTTGATATTTAATAATATTCCCTTTTTCACCATATTCATTAAAATATGTTTATTCCCGCTAAAACTTTTGGGAAGTTTCATGACTGAAATATTTATATAATGACTATAAAATGATTCAAGTATTTTTACGATTGCAATTAAATCAGATAGTAAATCAACTAGATTGTAACTCTGGCTGGTTTTTATAACTTCACACTTTTTATCATCAATTTGTACATGCTCATTTTCAGCGAGATAGATCACGAGTGTTGTTGTTGTTGTTGATTCCAACGTTTTTGGAGCATGAATCAGCTCCGTCACGTACGTATCAATCTTGTCCAGACAATGTGTATGGAGAATTTTTAAGAAACGATGACTACTTTCAGATTAGTGAATCACTTAGAATCGTTATTTGCAGATTCTTTATTGGTGGCAAACCATTTTTTCCACTAGTATAGCCACCTACGTCAGACCACCCTAATTAATTCTATAGTATTTACAGCCGTAAATTACAATTTACATTAAATTTCGTGGGAAACACATTAAACTTATACAATATATTGAATACATTAATAAACATTTGACTTGATACAACATGACCCAAGACTGTTAAAGCACATCGAATAAACTTGAAGTTCTAATAAAACAACCCAGTGCAGAAACAGACACCCTACGAGCCCACGGAGGGGCGGATGAATGACCCACCACCGCACGGAATGACACATAAAAAAACACTGCTTCGCTGGACCCTGATAGAAAACTGTTGGGATAGAGAAAATGAACCCTCCCCCCACCAGCTATAGAACTTTATCCAGACCTACACACTCTCGGTACTCTTCACATACGTCTCGATCTGAAGGAAGATAGTGGTTGTATGGTAGTACTCTCACACCGTCCGTGCGCACATAGACTTTGTCATATATGGCTGAAGTTGCTCTCAACTCTAACTGTGTAGTTTTAATATTTTAAAGAGAGTATCGCCATGACCTTCACTCTTGGCATTAAATTGTTTTCTACACAGTTTCTATAGACACTCATGTCAAATTTTTCTTTAAATAGTGTGAAGGTAACCCTTTACAGACGTTTTTAATATCATCATTGTGCATTTGCACATTGTACGCCTTCTACCCTGCAAGCAACTCAAGTAATGAGTTGCTTCCCGTCTCAGGTTTTAAAATCTTAACGGGCCTGGTACTTCACAAGGTTTGTATAAATGGACTCATCCCAGTTGGTGTAGGCCACTCAAGAGCTGATGCGCTCACCATTTTCCAAATCGTCCAACAGATTGTCTATTTTAACTTTTAATAGGAGTGAATCAGTGTCTCCATAATACACTTAAACTTGTCCCTCCCCTCGCCATTGGACCTTAAGCACATTATAATAAAATTCCAACATGAGTTTTTAGAATTTTTTTTAATTGCGCTACCTGTGGCGATGTTTTTATTGATGTCTTTTTTCTATGCAGAAGGATCATATTGGGTCTATGATCGTGAACGATGTGAAATTCGGATTGGCAACGATTCGGGCACATTCTTTTGCGTTGGTTACAACGTCACAACGACTCCTAATGTGCCCATTTTCACATATCTTACCGAAGGCTGAACTTAAAATGAGTTTCAAATTTTCTGTTTCAACCTTCTTTTTTGACACAGAGCGTTTACTGATGAAATGTATTTATGTATGGCTTTTAACTTGAAACCCATGGCCAGCATCCACCCTAAAAGAATTTGATGTACCACAATAGTCCGTTTTAGAAGAAGGTGGGGAATAATCTCATGTTTTGAAGGTGTCTAGTGCATACCCCATCCTCTACCAAAGAAACATTATGTGGACTCAGTGAGTCACTAAACACCAGTCTTTTTATGCACGAGAAAACAAAATCCTTTATTGAGCCATCGAGTTTTACTGGTAATTCACCATCAGTTTCGAAAATCCATTCTTGTGGTCCATCCTCATCAACATTAGAAATGTCAGGGGAACTAATATCAGAAGGATTTTCAAGCCATTTGTAATTCCCTCTAGGCAAAGAGTAGTGATACATTGCCGACCGATAAAGGGAGTTCATATCAAGACAAGCCGCATTCGACTCTACACCGGTGGGTTGTCCAGTCGGGTCGGTTTCCAGGATACAAAACTCTTAAAAAATATACCCTCCCCTCATTGACCTCTCTATAAATAAGTGCTTATCTATGTCGGTGGTAGGATCTATTTCTTCTTTACTGATTTTAAGCATTAAATCCATCACCGGAGCAGGAGTTAAAAATAATACTTCAATCTAACCAAATTCCTCGTAAACTTTATCTGTGTTTTACAAACAATATCCAACAACGTCAATATACGACTTGCTAGGTAGATTTTACAGCAATCCTCCCAATTTTTTCGCCCTTCCTTATCCCAAATTCATTTAGTAAATTTTTAGTCAGCAGTAGAATATTGACAATCGTAAAGTGAATCATAAAACGCTTCGATTGGCGGCAATTTTTCGTAAAGTTAGCCTCTAGGTGGAACTGTACTGCTCATACGGATATATGCCCTGACTCGTTAATAAATCATACATTTCATCATTTGGAAAGCACTGTTTAAAGAGGGAGAAACTATTAAAATTGTCACTTTTTTGTACTTGAATTAATTGACTTAGACGATTGGGGGAAAACTATATTAACCTAAAAACGGATTTTGTTCAAGTATGTATTATTACTTCTAACCGTTTTCCATTTGAAATCTAAGAGAAAAAAACTTCTCAGATGATCTCGGTGTGAGGTTCATTCGAAAAGACCCATCTAAGCATATGCCATCTAAAGCTTCACCTTGCTGCTAACGTTCCAAAGCCGGTAATATGAATTTCAAATGATAAAAAGAATTGTGCATGCTAACTGGTAGAAAATGTTGTTGCTTAAATTTTAAATTACAAGATTTATTTACCAGTACACAAAATATACTTCCCTCCGATAAAATTGGATTGCTTAAATGATCATGGTCACAAACTGACGTTTCCTCGCTACCCTCAACAAATTTCTCCTTACTAACCAAACATATTTCTTTCTTTTTAATTGCCAACTCGTCCTCTGGTGATGGATTCATTGGGTAGTTTACGATGTGCAGCTGAGAAATTGACTTATTGGCTGTTTTATTAAGTACACTCCATAGGTGTGCCTACACAATTTTTCTCACTTAATGTCCCAATTACCCCTACCAATTAGAAGATGTTACTTTAGTGCCTTTGCACATGGATATAAGGGACTGCAATGGCTTCATGTTAATTAACATGATTCGAGTTTGATGGATCGCACGCATCCCTGATTTTGTTTTCGATATTTAGTGCTACCTTGTCGCTCTGCAATAGAAAATTCTGGAAATTCTTGAAACGCAAGATTGCATTATCTTACGAAATCGTCTCATCAGATTGGTACCCATGATGCTTACAGTGCCTCAAGTGTTGTTTTAATTTTAACTCTATATAGAATCTAGACAGACACTATAGACAATAATAATGTGGACTTTCCATCTTTCCTTGACTTATATAGGAAAGAAATACTCCTTGACTTAATAGGAAAGAAATACCCAGTTGCATCAGGTTCACTGGCAGAATCTAAGATGAGCCATGCACAGTGTTTCACTGATTCAATGGACGGAACTCTTCCTGAATATATAACCAACTTTTTACCTTCACGCTCTTCCTTTTCATGCTTTGCATCATACTGTAATACTAAAATACCAATCTTTAAATGCTCTTTAGCCCTATCGAAATTTTTATCCCCTTAAATGTTACAGGATATTGTCCCATTAAACAGTCAATATCTACTTTAGGAGACTCTGACCCTTCCTGGCCCCCATTAACTGCTAAATAATCCAAAAGTGTCCTACTAGCAGCATTGAAACGGGTTTGTTACCCTGCCAAAAGGACTGCGTACTCGAAGCCCTCTGAGCTTGTGTAAAAAAAACAATGTACGTCTCTACAACTATTTAGATCAACATTGTATTTTACATCCCTTTCCCCTTCCCGTCTTTTAAAACAAATTCCTTTTTACATTTACATTCGTTTTTACCTAAATTTTAAATAAGCAAAATTGCTGAGTCGCTCTCATTTCATTACAATTTTCTACCCTATTAAAAATATTTCCCACCCAGTCTGAAAAAACACCCTCAAAATTATGCAAGTCTGGAAGAAGTGTTTGCATTTCTGTTTACAGGTACTGTGAGTACACCTCACACGAATTTTTGATTAAAAAAATATTTTTAGCCACGGATGCTTTTATGGCATTCCTATTTCCCACCTCTCGAATCTTTTTTCAAGAAGGGCCAGAATATTGCCTACAAAGGAGTGGACTATGTCTATTGGATCCGTATGAATACTATCACTGGCTAGAGCATTAACGCGGTCTCCGAAATCAACCCCAAAGACATAGATATTGGGCAAGGAGGAATTAGCTAGTTAAAACTGTAGTAATACAGGGGTTGAACCTGCTCCTCTTTTTCCTAATCCCCTCTCACCACTATTACCTTGTAGGGTGGGCACTGCCTCGACCATTCTACTTTGCGCTTGATCAGCCCATTGCACTTGATCGAGGCCAAGTTCCCACAAAAATACAGATGAGAAAGCTTGTTCGAGACCTGGTTTTATTGTCCCAGAGAACAAAGGGGATTACCCGATCCCACTAGATGTATAACATGGCTTTACATAGCGGGAAACCATTTTTCCTGGAAAAAAAATACAGGATCACGTAACACTTCCCTTATTGTTCCTGAAATTAGCAGAAAATCCCTTTGCTTGCCGACAACATATAGAACAAAGGTCTTTCTTTTGAAGAAGAAAAATATTGGGTTATGATCAATTTGGACTATGCCCCTACTAAGGAGGGTCCATGAAGTTTTTCCCTACACTCCTAGGTTTAAAACAACCAAAAAAATCATGATGTAGCGTCTACGTTTGAACCTTGATTTGGTTTGGTTCTGAAGGTTTTTTCCTGGCCCTTGCAGGTTTTTAAACATTTAACATAACAACCAAACAAATCTTGAAGAAAACATCCCCTTTTACGTAATAAGCACCTGCTTCATGAAAAAATAATAACACCTGCGTCTTAAGGGATTCACCGTTAAACTTCTTCACGATCTTAAACCATTAAGGAAGAAAAGAGTAGCGGTTATGGTTCTTTTCAAATCCAAAGGGTTGTCATTACTTCCAGCTTTCTTGCGCAAGAGGTTCTTTTCTGCTCGAGGTGCTTTTTCCGCAAGGGATGGTTGAAAGTTGAAAGTTCTTAAGCCGAACTGGCCAGCCATGACAACAGAAAACAAAGAGAGATAAAACACAAAAAAAAACATCAAACGAGACTGCCGCCAGTAGAGAGAAGAGAGATAAAAGACTAAAATAACACTGGATGTGTGGATAAGTGGATTCCAATGAGGAGAAGCTTGTCGACTATCTTCACAGGTTCATTCATGAAGAGGAATTTGGAGTGTATGCATGCACTTTCGATCGAGAGATCTTCAGCTATTTTATGTTCGATGCATTGAAACTGACCATCCAGGCAATTTAACACTTTTCAATTTCAAAAAGATCTCTCTATAGGGGAGGGAGGACTGGATTAGGTCTTCCTGTTTGGGGTGACTACATGTGTAGTGGTGTCATCAGCGTCTCTTTTACGATATACTGCAGGAATTCACAGATGAAATCATCCAGATTTTGTTCATCCAAGACTTTTAGCTGCCAGGTTTCTTAGCTGTCCAGTAGTACGTGTACCATCATTACGCCAGTCAGTCGCGGTTTTGTCTTTAAAGCGATTTGTTGTGTATCTCTTATAGATCCTCTCAGACAGAGTGGAAGTCGAGGATGATTTTGTTTATCCGGTCTATTGTGATGAACCCCCTCAAGAGTAGAGATAAAAAATTAGACGAAATAACACGAGGAAGTATAGGATTGCTGAAACCCAGGTACCTGCTTATGGTCCTCCAGTTATAACCATTTAATCACTTAATACAATTCTCTTAAGAATTCCTATAGTCACAAGTCAAAAGAGGTGCAACATGTTTATGTATACAAGGTTAGAGTGAGGAGAGAGTGAAGTGTGTACTGTTTAGGGATCAGGAATAGAACAAAATATTTTGTATAATTTCGTTTTCTACAAGGCATTGATCCCCCACCTTTCTACTAAAATTTTGCTGTGAGGATTTATTCCAAAATGAGTTTTTCATAGCTTAGGAATCTTGTCCTATGAGCCCCAAATGTCAAGTTGCCTCCAAAGGCGTATTGTTTACCTTTTCGACTGCTCTGATAAACTGAATATTCAACATATTGGCTCCGTCCCATTTCCGGAAGTAGGAACACTTAGAGGAACAAATGTGAATGGTTTTGTCACTTAAAAGGCCACCTGGACTTTCCAATTTGGGATCAAAAGAGCCTTTTCCTATCATTCCATGATCATCGTCCTATCTGAAGAGACTACAGTCGTAAATTGGATTGGAGACACGTATTTTCAGTTCAGTTCACTTAATTTATAAATCAAATACATTTAACTAATATGCAAGTACCCGCCCCAAGAAAGATACAGAAAAGCACTTGCGACTGGGGAGGGGGGTACACAAACGCATTTTCTGACTAATAATTCACTACAAACGAAACAACCACAACGACAATAAAAAAAACAATGTCAAACAAATTCAGTTGGCTTTGGATACAGCTCTATGTTATAAGACCATAACACATTTATTAAACTGGAGATATATTGCTCTTCAGTAAATAAACGCCATGATTAAGATTTCCTCTCATTTCGGGAAGACGAACGATTTTTATAATTTTCTTATCTTGATCGACTTCGCCAATGGTTTAACATGAATGCTTGCTTTAAGTGAATTCTAATCTTTCTTTTTTTTCAATTGTCCCCTTCGCACGTAGCGCAAAAAGAATTACGTTAATATTCAAACAGAAGATAAGATCAATGATATCATTTTTATTTTTACCGGTGCAAGCAAAACAACTAAAGATTAAGCAATTCTTGGCTCTTTGAGTATAGTACTTTCAAGGGATCCAGGATTTTTTTTCCATTTTTTTTTTTTTTACAATTTCATTTTTTTTACAAAAGAGTTTTTTTTCGGGGGTTACAAAGAATCTTAAATTTTTTTTTATTCATTTTTGTTAAGCTTTTACGAGTGGGACAAACGTTTCGGGGTGGGGTTGTTCAAACCCCCTACCTCCCCCTGGATACAACCTTGAATGTATGTGCTGCTATTGCAAAAAATGGATTTACGGCAACATCTCGTTAGATGGAAATTGACATTGGGTTGACCAAATAAAGCAAATCTAAAAAAAAAAAAAAACCACAGGATACAACTAGACCGTGGATTCTTAATTCAATTGGAGACAGTCCAAATCATATTTATCTTCTTATGGAAAGACTCGGATTTTTAAACTTCTTTGTCCAATATGGTTGATTTGACACTAGCTTCACCATTTTTTTAAATCATTTTATTTATTATTATTATTATGAACGTTTATTTTCAGCCGCGGAATTAGACGAAGACGAGCCTGGTCGTTGAAATTTAAACCTGATTTTTGACATTGACAGCGATGGAGCTTATTTTAAAGCCTGTTTAAATTTGTACATGTCTTTCTTTCCTGTCTTTTCCTATTTCCCGTCTCCCTGTCTTTTCCTGTGCTGTCGATTTATATCTATTATGATAATATTTTAAAGGTATGGTCTCTTCAGTTCTTATGGGAAGTGTAGACCTCAAGCCGGAGTGATGATATTGCATATTGGAAAACTGCACAGGATTCATAACCTGGGGCAAAAAGACGGATTGTCTTGTACTTGTTTCCGTTTGTAAGCCCTTGGCTCATCATGGCGTCCGGGAACGGGTGGCATGTTTGGCCCCAGGGTGTTCCGTCCATAGTCGATGGTTTAAAAATCGACAACCAACGTTTGCTGTAATCCCTGAATTTTTCAGTCGACCCAAGGTCCCTAAGTCAGAGTTGGTTATGTATAATTAGGGGTATTCTTCCAAAATAGCAAAGAAAACAACTAATCTTAGGTTGGAGATTGTGTCGCAGTAAGTGGCTGAACCACTGGCCGTATTTCGCCGTATTTGGCCAAAACATCCATATCTTGGGCATCCAAGACTTTTGACGCCCAAGTTTTGCAGCTATCGAGTAGTAAGTGCACCCCCATTCCGTCAACCACTCGATGTTTTGTCTCTAAAGTAGCTTGGTGTTAATTCCATATGGGTCCTATAAAACAGAAAAGAAATCAATGATAATTTTACTAATTGGTTCTAATGTGAAAAGCCCCCTCAAAGAGCAGAGATCAGAACTTCTAAGAAATTACTAAAAAAAAGTATAGGGTTACGGAAACCCAGGGTTCAGCTATGGGTGCTCCAGTTATACCAATTTAATTACTTAAAATAGTCAAAGGAGGTGCAATATGTCTATAGCTACAAGGTCAGGTTGAGGAGGGATTGAGGGGTCTAAGGCGTCAGTGATCAATAATTCAGCAGAGCAAAATCTTTTGCACGATTTTGACTTCTACAAGGGATTAAGCACCTACCTTCCTACTAAAATGTTATCTTCGAAGATTTATTTTAAGACGGGTTTTTTCATAGCTTGAGTATTTTCATAGAAGCGCCACATGTCAAATTACCTCGAAAAGGTGTATTTTTAGCATTTCGAGCGTTTAGATAAAAATGGATATTCAAAGTATTCAACCCACGTCATTTTCGGTAGTAGGAATGCCAGGCACAATAAATCAGGTTTAAAGAACTGTTGGTAGATAATTTAAGGTCAGGTCACACGGATTTTCCCTATTTAGCCATCACACTCTCTTTTTTAAGCTATTATTAGTGGTTGTATGCAGGTTTTTTTTATATTGAGGAATAGTGGGGGGATAGCAACGGGTAATAGGGAACATAAGGTGCAAATCATCGGAATGTATAGCGAGATTCGTAACATTTTTCTATTGTATTAAGTAAACCCTATCCTTGTTTTTTCTTTCTAAGGAGATCTTGTCATCATTAATCTGCCTAACAGACTGATCTTAAGTTTTATAAGTGTATCATATTAGCAACTTATTCATTCACAACTGTTAGACTGGTACAATAACGTGAGGTTTTTTTTATACAGGGAATCTTTATTTTCAGACTTTCAACTCTTTTTAATTCAACAAGTTTTCTTGATTTTTTAAGAAACTTCGCCGATTTTTAAATCCTTTAAACTACCTTTTTATTCTGTATTTTTAGAGTAATCTGAACTTATCCTAATTTTTATTGGTGATTTAATCTGGTTTTTCCATCTCTTCACCCCCTTGACTCATTATAATTCGAACTCTAGGTCCAATGCTGCATGGATTCTTATTCCTGCATTACATTTCTACAGTAATGACTAAATAATTTCCAAATTTAAAAGCTAATAATTATTATTTCCCATTATTCTTAGTTTTTGAACGTCACATTTCTCAATATTTGATGGTATATATTATACTGGGTTTTTTACAAAGATAATTTTCGATTTACTTCAACTGCTCATACCCCTCAAAATTACTGTCCTGAATAATTTTCAGAAATTGGTATGCCCTAATTTCATTATGATCATAGCCCTTAATAATCATTATTTTTAAACAATAATGAAAGCATCCCCAGTCCTATGATAGTACATCGAACGTGAATATACGACAAATCTGTGGTATCAAGAGATGCGTGGCCATCACGATCAAAGACCCTCGACTGAAATAGTCTAGCCATGTCTTACGGAGGCCAAGAGAGTTTTTTCCTTGCCGAATTCTTCTAATTGAACCACTTAGCTCATAGGAAAAACGCCAAGGAGGACAGTGCAAAATCTGGTGGAAGTTGGTTAAATCAAACCTTGAACCTACTGGAGGGTTCAAAAATTTTGGTCACAGATGGATAACCGAATGGCTCCCATTTGCAAAGCAGCTGGCAGAAGACCGCACTACGTGGTTCAGCAGATCTCGAAAATCCTTGATACTAGGCAGTGTGGAAACACCTGATTCACGCCATAAGTACAAGAAAGTAACCAATAATTTTCAGAAATTCTTATACCCTTTAATTGACAACTAGGGGGAGACCACGCTTCCTTTTTTGTACTTAATTTTATACACTACTAATTCAGGATCGAATGAATCCTTCACTAAATTTTTACGGTTATCTTTGTTATTTGATCAGGCCACACATAAAAACAGATAGCATATACGTTTTTCTTCACTAAAATCAAAAGTTTTCTGTTGATTTTTTCGTTGTGTTACACTGGACATATGCTGTTCTTCAGTAAAATGGCTATGACTATAACTACACTTTATTCCAGTGAGGACTAACAATTTTCATGTTTTGCTTATCTTGATAGACTTGCCCAATGGGTTTAACATAGGATTGCCAGCCGGTGGAAAAAATCCCAAAATTTAAGTGATTTTTTGGTTGATTTAGTGATTTTCTTCAATGATTGAGTGATTTATGTGATGATTTAATGAGTTCTATTTTTTGGCAATATAAAAAATTACTAAAAACAGTGAGAAATCACTAGGGGTGGCAACCCTACGCTTGCTCTTAGTGAATTTTTGCTATTTACTCTGTTGCAGCCATAGCTATAACCATGAATTGAAAATCTGTTACACCATGGTCAATACAGGTTGTGATTGTGAAATATATACTAACCAGTATTGAAACCTGGTTTTAGTGACTGGGCATTCCTTATAAGAAACAACAGCTTATGCCGGTTTTTGCTTTAGGCTCTTGTTGTGAAATTGACAATTGAATATTCACTTCATATGGCTTTATTTCTCCTTTCTTTAAGGAAACAGCGACCTCTGCTGCTGTTCTGAAAATGCACTTAACATTTGTGCCATCTTTTGCTAATTCTTCGAGGAACATTTCCACTCTAGTGCTTTTTGTTTCCCCTCTTCTGCAGACACTTGACGTTTTTCTGACAAGTCTATCTTATTACTAGTATTATGCTAGTATTATTTGCATATCCTTCACTTCTTCTTCTCTTCCCAATTTAACCAGTAAGATATCCTAGAAAAAGATTCTGTATCAGTAACATCGTGGATCAGAAAAGCAATGTTAGAGTTTCTAGTGTAGGACGGAATAAGAGATCTATATTTCTCTTTCCCAGCTGTGTCCCAAATGTTTAATCTCAGTGCTTGACCTTCTAGAATTAAAAATTTCGATGAGAAATCTGTCCCTCTGTTGTATCAAAACAATCAGGTTCATTCAAAAATTGACAAATTAAAGCAGTTTTCCCTACATTAGTATTTCCAAGTAGAACTAACTTTAATTTTAAACAAGGTGATTCAGTGTCCATTGCTAATCGAAATATAGACAGAACTTTGTTGTGAAATTCTTGAATTTAATCTCCTATCTTCCGCAAACATTACTGGAATTATGTCAACATTGTCAATTGAAGTTCTACAGTTTTTTTTTAACTTGGTTGTAATAGTTTGTCTACATTCTATTATGTATTTCTTTTAATTTTTAGAGAGTAACTAAAGTGTTTAGAAGTCATGCGTAATTTGGATATTAAGCTAATTTTCTGACGTCACTATTATCGTCAATCAAGTTTTAATTATGTTAAGTTAGACTAAATTTACTTTTAAAGAAGCTGATTCGGTTCCCATTTTTAATAAAACAATATACGGAAATTGTGGTTAAATTCTTGAATTAAATCTTAAATTATCCGTAAACTTTACTCGAATTAGTCTTAAAAGTAAAATGTTATTTTGAAAACAAATTTTTTGCAACTACAAAAAAAACCTAAAAACCGAATAAATGGCGACAGATCAAAACAAAAGTACACCATTAGAGTTGCTATGGCTCAAAAATAAATACAAAAAGCTTATAAACCTCTCGGTTGAATAAGAAAGAGGAATTGAATTCATGCCAGAAAAGAAAATCATACGAGTTATACATTTAAAGAGCAAAAATTCCATAATATTCCCGGGATAGTCGTATTGTTTGTAATATCTATGACGTATGCAAAATGACACAAGATAACAAATGAATCCGAACAGCTAAAGGAAAAGGCATGAAACAATAAATAGCAGAAATAACATTGAAATGCCTACGGAAATGTTGCATAATAATATCTACAGTTAGAAGACAAATAAAATTACAATGGAAGGAGGGAACGTATTGTTTAGCATGTGCAGAGTCTGTGATAAACAGAAAGAAGAAATCGATTTTCAGTATTTCTGACAAGTGCAAAATTACACAAGATTTTTTAGTTTTCTCGAAAGCTTAAAAGTACAGATTCTGGTTATTTACAGAGGATAGCTATCTTGGTTCATGCAACGGTGCTCCCTTGTCTCCCACATCTCCAATTTTTTGTAGAATGATAAGCGTCTGACCTCTTGATTAAACCAGAATTTCACTCAAACTTGCAATAAGCTCAATTCGAGCAACAAAGGAATTGGAATAGTTGGAGATTTCAAACTGGAATTACACAGATGGAAAACATTGAATTTTGAACAACGTTTCGACAGCGTCCTGATGTGGCGTAGTAGGTTTGATTTTAAAATTTCCTCTAAATATTGAAAAGTACAGTTTCTAGCTATTTACAGAGGACAATCTTGGCTCTTGCAACGATATTCCCTTGTCTCCCATATCTCCAATCTTTTAGCAGAATTATAAGCGTGTGGTCCCTATTTTAATCAAAATTCTCACTCAAATTTGCAAAGTGTGGTTCGAGCAACAAAGAATTTGGAATTGTAAACATTGGAGATTTAAAGCTGGAACTATGAAATTGAAATACATCTAATTTTGAGCAATATTTCAACAGCGTTCTGTAGTGGCATAATGGGTTTCATCTCAGCTTGGTAAAACGGGAACTTAAGAGTGCCGATATAGCTGTAGCATTATGCTACAGAGCTCAGAATTGGATTCCAGTAATGAGATTATGCATTAGTGTCTCCATGCTAAATAAAACGAAGAACTAAGAAGATTTATCGGCAGTTGTCAGGATAAGCCTTTAAAACTTAATAATAGAGAAGTAATAATACTTGATTCTTCAGTGGAAAGTTTAAAACTGGCCATCAAATCAAGTAAGATAACTTCCTTTTTGAAAGATTAATTGGTGGTTCTAGGTTTGAAAGCTTATTTCGCTTTCCATACGTATATTTTGAAAACCTAAACTGATATTTTCAGACACAAGATACGTAAATCCTTTTTGTCTATTGTTATGTCACTGAGGTGCTGAACACCATAGTTCCCGACTTTGTGTGTCCCCCTCCCCCAAAAAATGTTAGCATTACGACTGCTGCACAAATTCCAAGGGCGTATATCCCGGCAGCCGAGTGAAAACAGAGCTTTTATATCTTTTCTCGCTTGTGGTAAAGGTTTCGCCAAAAACCAACTCAGTCTGTTTAATTGAAATTGGCAACGCTAACTGTAACGACTTAACTTAAATTTAAATTCCATTTTCCATGCTTTAAAAGATGATGTCGGATTTTGAAAATGAGATCAATGCTTCAGTTGATTATGGATTCCAGGATCAAGACTTCCAAACTTCTATCAATGATCTAGAAAAAGAGATGGAAAATGATGAGGAAGAATTGCTCAGACATCCCTTTATTACCTCTCAGACCCCCTCAATTCAAGCAATGAGTAGCTTTTCAGCTAGCTCTTCATCGTCAAAGAATAATAACTTATTTACTCAGTAAGATCAACATTCACCAGAACTATTATAGCTCCTAACTAATCCTTAATGTCAGCTTTCTAACTTGAAAAATCATTATTTTTGGGTAGGTCTAGGCCATTTTCTAGCTTCAAGTAAGCTAGAGTTAGTCTTTGGTAAAAGTATAGACCTGTATTAGAGGATTGCTTATATAAGTATGCATTTGCATTATCAGATATAACTCTTTAGTTGTGAATCCCAAGCCAAGACCAAATTAATTCTTGGAAGGAGAGTCCCTGTCTATCTCTATTCCTTTCCTATGCTATTTCCAAGGCTAAGGAAATTATCTAAGACAATATACTAAACGTTTATATAAACAGAATATTAGGAAAAAAAATTACAGAACAACTAGGAAACAAAATTACCTCTGGTATCAGAAGTTCATTTTGAATATAAATATGACATTTGTTTCCATTACCTTAAATTGCATCTTCTAATGATTAAGATTGGAGAACCTGTAGTTCTTGCCAGATAACATTGATTCAATATTCATGTCACAACTCATGAGTCTCACATCAATATTTACATAGCCTATATAGCCTAGCCCACAGGACAGTTTGGTTTTGAAGTTGATTGTCACTAGATGTATCACCAGCTGGGCCTGTTTGAGGCTAAAAGGGGTAGGTGTCACCTAATAGACCCTTCTGGATGATATTGTTCATCCCAATATCAGTTTAATATAATAATATTTCAATAGCTATTAATTTAAAAATATAATTCTTTCATTGTAAATTCAATTTTAAGCTCCTTGCAGACCCTCTAAGATCATACTGTTTTCTCTTATTTTAGATAGGCTACAGCTTATATACCTATAATAATATCAATACTGTTAAAACAACTTTTCCAGTATATTGATTAAATGTTGACAGATTCAAGAATCAATAGATATGTGACAAAATTCTGATTTCAGAGGTAAGTTTGTTTTATGGATATCTAAATATTCTGTTAATATAAAGGTTTACAAGGAAGACACCCAATAGTTGGACAGCACCTAATCTTGGGTAGATATCCTTGTTAAAAAGTATCTTTCCAAAACATAACCTAGACAACATGCTCCTAATCTTGGATATGATTTATATAGATTTGGATAGTTAAACTTGGCTGATTTCTTGGATGAAACTTATCAGGATTAGCTGACTACAGTCTGCAAAAACTTCTGGTATTTCAGCTTTAACTCAAAACAAAGGTTACCTCTGTACACTAGCTTATTGAACTACAATTTTCTGTTTACAATACTTATTTTAGGTTGAATATGGCTAAGGTTGACTCTGTCTATGAGTTGGATGTTTTTCTAATTTTAAGATCCTATATTCAAGATTAGACATTACTTTCCAAGATTAGACTCAAGCTTTAAATGTGTGTCCATTAATAATAATCAATTTTCTGATCAATGGAATATTGTGATAGCTAAGAAACATACTTTACCTTTAGAATCAGAATCACATCCTCAATTCAAATATAATGTTAATTTGCATCAGAAATGAACTTGCTACCAACCACTCCCCTAATGTGCAAATATATCACCTAAATTGTAGCCTATATATGCTCAGAAATTTCAATAAATCAGTCTTTTTGTCAAATTGATTTTACATCATGATAATAAAATATTCTGTCCTTAGCCCAAAAGTTATGGACACTTTTGTATCTAGGCATTAGACAGGGGAATGATAAGCTAAAGTTGTAGCAGGAGCATCTATTATGTTCAGAAAGAGCATTAAAGGAAAAATCAAATGGCATTATCTTTTATTTTACAACATTTTAAATGGAAGTCCTTCTCTATCTTGAAAGCAATTGGATAAGGAGGTTGAAGTTTTTTTCTTATGAAAAATAGAGCTTAAATATGCTCAAGGGATGTGGAAGCCTGTATCTCTAACTTTTCTTTATTCTAAGTCTTAGAAAAATTGTGCAGAAACCTGTCTGGGGCTTTAAAAAACATAGATTTATTTGATTAAGGTTATCAGATGGGAAAAAAGAAATGTGCTGTTAGACAAGCTGTCAGTGTTCTTTTCAAACATAATTATTACTGCTTCTACATTTGCTTACCAGCCCTACTCATTTCATGGGGCAAATCATCCAAGGCTTTATTTAAGATTTTGATTATTTTGTGGGTCTGGCATTATTTTTGGTAGTGATTTCTCATAAAAAGTTGGTTAGTAATGCCATATAAATCCAGTCTGAAGGAAAATTCAAACAAAATCAGTGAACTTTTTTATCTAGCATAGGGCTATCTCTAACCCCAATAACAGGGCGGGGATGCAATTGTATTCACAGCAATTATTGTGTTTGGAAAGAGTACTGAATAGTGAATTGAATGCCATATTTCTCTGTTTTCATTCTGATTTCTGCAATATAAGTAACCTAACCAGCCTATTTTTTTCTTAATTTTGATTTTAGTCTACCATTCTTTTCTTTGACTAGGTTTTGAAAAATGTAATTCTAATAGCTTAAGTAGTAATGCAGTGGTTTTTTTAATGTTTAAGACAGTTTTGTCAATTTTGTTGTGGTTTGAGATACAAAGCTCAAACCACTTTCCTTTACTTCATTATACCACAGATGCTGAAAGTTTTGCTTTTTAGAGCATAATGTTTATCAAAGTTTGCTAAAGTTAAGTGCCTTTTTTGAGTAAATTTAAGCAAATCTAAACAGTCAAAAGCCCATCATGAAGAATTTTTCTGTTTGGTTGTTTTAAGCTACCTCAAGAATCTTGTAAAGTTCTTACTGAGGAGTTTTTTTGCCATCTTGGAAAAGCAGTTGATGTAGGTGAATGAATTTTTCAGGAATTAGTTCAAATCCTAATATATGCCACAGCAAGAACATATCTCTGTACATTCCTCTTCTAAAGGACACTGAGAACTTTGAAGAACATGGATAGGGTATCTTGTATAAAGCTAAAACTGTTAGAAAGAGGGTTAAACAACTAAAGTGGCCAGAAGAAAGTGTTGTAAGCCTCACAACTTTGCTCAATCCTGACTTTGAAGGTTTGAGAGAATTTGTAATCTTTAGTCACTCTTTAGTCAGCTGTAGCTGCATAAAAGAAACTAGCCAGGGAAATTGTGTTAATCCCCTGCCAAACTTTATGCTGTCAATCTTGAATGATACCAATTAAGTATTGATCTATACAATTTAACAGCAAGCAGCAGGGTTCATAAGGGTAGTAACCCCCACCTCATAATGCCCTGGATAGGCTTGGGCATGTTTGAAAAATGAACAGAAATAAAAAAAAGACAAATTTTTCCAAATAAAGTAAGGAGCAACATTTAAACTTTGCCCATATTTTAAGGAGACTGCCTTCACATCAACTCTCCAGTCTTTAACTAAAGTTTTGATTCAGATGGCTTTCAGAAACCAACTTTCTACTGAAGCTTGAATGTTTTCTAAGTACTGTAAAGCTTTACTATAAACAGCAGGGATTGAGGAGAGGACAGCCTTCCTCATATGTAGAATAATTTCAGTTTGTTTAAGTTTTAATTTGTTCCTTAATTTTATTTGAAAAAATTGTTTTTTGTTTATTTGAAAGTAAGCATAAAAGAAGTTGAAATTTTAGATTATTGGAACCTTATATTACTTCTTGTAGATATATTCTGGGAGTCCCAAGATAGTGAAGTATATATTCTAATTATTGTACAGTATCAGCAAAACTGTCTGACAAATAGATTCTAATACAGTTGTCTTTTGCCAACTCGAAATTCATAGACTAGGCATAGTTCAAGTTATAGAGGTCATTCTAAATAAAATTTTAATTTATACAGGTAACAAGCTATAGAGGTAAACCAAACGAAAACTTGAGTTACAGTGGTGAAAAATCACTAACTTTATAACTACTGCCACTACAATGTTAAGATAAACTTTTTACTCTATCAAAATTAAATCAAGCTATTTACTGTATTAATAAAAAAAATAAGTATAACAATTGAAAGCAATGTGTGCAAACACACTAAAAAGTACAGTTTGTATAATACCCTTGCTTTGTAAAAAGTCTATAGTCTTCTTCTGCTTAAGACTATTGGCATTACATCTGTTAATTATATTTCTGATTGACATGACTGATGACTGATCAGGCGCATTATAATTTTTTTCTTCTAAAAACAGGTTTAATGTCTGTTGGAATCTCTTCCTTGTTTTTGTTGTCAGAAGGAGAATCCTTCTTGATAATTAGAAACTCCGCAATTTCTTTATCAGTTAATGTACCAGTTGCTGCTACCTTCTTGTTACTAAGTGTAAATTCTTCAAGTGTTGGTATCTTGTCTGATGACAGCTGCATTTTCATTCCACTCAGTCTTGATGCTAATGTTTGGTTGCTTCATTTCAAGTTCCACTTATAGTTATTTTTCCACTTGTGGCACATTTTCTTTTTCAGCTTGATTTTCTGACAGTTCAAATGTCCACAACTTAAAGCAGATAGCTACTGTTTTGCCATTCCAACAATTGATTTTCTGACCACTTCAAGTTTGTAGAGTATCTTGGAGTTTGTTGTTGCTGCTGGATCTAGTGGTTGTAATTTAGATTTTGTGTTTCCTGGCAAAGAATTTACACTATCAAATTTTAGAGAGAGATGGAATGGGAATGTGCTGTGCAGTTGTCCACAAATAAAATGATTTTGGTTTTTTTTTGCCCATACTTTTAATGGAATTCAGACAAACATGAAGAAAATACCTCAGTATTCATCCACCCCCTTTTATTTTGCATGTATGCAACAGGCAAAGACTTTACTCCTTTAAAGCATCAAGTTTTTTTTTTTTTTTTTTTTTTTTTTTTTTTTTTTTTTTTTTTTTTACCAACAACAGAGGACTTTAATTTGGTTGATCCCGTTATACTAGTTGCTGGTACAAATGTAAGTCTTTCTTTGCTGTGTTTACCACAATGACATTTTTACTCTTTAAATTGATAGGTAGTATCAGGGAGGCAGTTGAAGTACAAAGCTATTTCATCAACATTAAAAATATTTTCAAACCCTTCCACTCATCACAAAAAATTACTGTCCACAGACCCACTCTCACCATAAACTTTCTTAAACATAGCATAATATTGTGCCTCTTTTTAAAACTATTGAGAACCGTTACAAGACTTAAAATTATCATGCCCTAGAGATTTGGCATAGTTCACCCTTTTTGCTAATAATTGGGCCCTCAAAAAGAATGTTTTTCCCTACATTGTTTGCATCATTTAGTCATACACTCTTTAACATCAAGAAACATAACAGGTATCTTCCTCTTCAATTTATTGTTACCATCATGGATTTGCTTTAGATTTCTGTCTGTGTTTTTGTAAAAACTGAAAGTGTTTATGTTGTACATAGCAGCTGTGTCTTTCTTCCTTTACATTTCTTCCTTCATGCACCATCTTAATTATTTCCAAATTCTGACTTACCATTAATGTTTTTACTTGTCTTATAGCACTTATTTTCACTCAAATTTTGTACACTTAATCACCACACTATCAATGCAAACAACATACACTCTGAATAAAGTATAATACTTAATACTGTGATAATGTTGACAGATGCTTTAGCAAGTGGGAGTCACTGGCTCATTGCAAAATGTACATAGGGATTTTGAATTACAGAGGTCTGCTGGAAAACCTTCTAGATACAGAGGTAAACTTTTTTACTTTTGAGGGCGAAGGGAAAACTAGTTTCGACTTATTTGCTGAATTTTGAGCTGTAGAGGTAATTCTCGGGTCACTTTGACTTACAGAGGTAAATATAGCCACAAAATTGTTTAAGTTATGCATGTTTTTTTCTTCAACTTAGACATGGTTTTCCCAAGGAGATTGAAAATAATCCGATATATCAAAGATTTATTGGTTCAAGTTGTCAAGAGTCAACTGTATGTTTATTTTGGAACCCTTTCATGCGCTAAAACGAGTTGAAACCTATCTAAAATAGAATCTTGCCTATGTCCCAACTTTTGTACCCTGGCATTACCAAATTCAAGTTTCATTGATGTTTTGACAGTTTTTTTATGATAGAAATCTATTTATCCCGGTTCTGAAGGGGGGGGGGGATAGATTGTGTATTTATCTCTGTTACTGGTATTCTACTATTTTTTTTTTTAATTGTTGGTAATAATTGCTTGGGTATTTTCTATGAAAAGTATGCTGCTAACAATGGGATAGCAGTTGTAGGGTAGACTAATATATGATTTTTATTGTTGATGAAGTGGCTATCATCAAGAACCAAGGTGCAGGGGCATATCCTAGATTTTCTTTGGGGGGCCGGACACTAAAAAAAGTGGGGGACCACTAATATAAGAAAAAATATTTGGTAATGTAAATATGGAGTTCCCAGATATTCAAGAATATTTAGGCTTTGTTGGGGGGGGGGAGAGTGTATATCCCTGCCAAGCTAGTCTCCTTGTTGATTTTTCTTTGCTTTTGTATTTTTCTTTTTTATGCATATACATTTACTAAAGAAATTTTGCTCTTTTGGCGGGTGTCCAAACTTGCAATGCTTCTCAAAGTTGAGTATATCTAATTGTTACTATTGTTACTTCATTTCTTAAAATTTTCCTTTTTGTATTTTAGAGGGTCTTCACTGTCTAGTAGAGAAGAAATAAGTTCTTCAACGAGCATTGGTGAATGGTTTCAAAAGAGGTCTGCACCCCTTGGTCACCTAACTGATGATTCTATCCCATTGTCTCAAAGACCCAATCCTTTTGACTATACCGTCTATAGTCCGGATAAAACTAATACTAAAGGTAAATATCAGTAATCTGTCAGTAATTAAAGAATATTAATAGTAAGACAGATTATTTTCTCCAATTTGGTAATAGCTGAATGTTTTAGTGAACCGGGTTTGGTTGAAAAATCCTTTGTGTCTTAGGCAGTTCTGCACTGCCTAAATAAAGACTGATAAAGCTTTATTTTATTATTTACTTTTTTTCTTTCCTCTGTCCGTTTTGGTGCATTTATACAATTATGGTAATTTGGTGCAAATACAATTATGTTTGATGAACATAAGGGGGGGGGGGGTTAATGGAACACTAGAAATGCATAAACCATCAAAATAAATTGTCATTGAAAATCAAATTTTAGAGTGCGTTTTCTTGTGGATTTTTTCTAGGACAGTCGATCTAAGAAATTGAATTTAAATTGAAGAATATGTGGGGTGGGGGGGGGGGGAGTAATCGAAAACTATGCATAAACGACTAAAATAAAAGGTAATTCAGGTAATTTTTGAAGAACATCTGACATCGGTATTAGCTTAATCTAAACAGGAAAATATGAATGAAAAAAAACAGCTAAGAAACATATATTTATACGCAATACATAGTAATAACGTGAAGGAGCCGGCGTATTATCCCTCCTGGATAATTTCCACACATATTCTCCCTGGAAGATTCCAGATGTTCATTAGAATGGAAATTGAAAGTAATTTATCACTGATACCAACCTTTCCCCGATATTTTCCTGGCTAGGCTCATGATGCCATGCCTTGATTTTCCCCCTTTTTGCCAGTAGAGACGTGAATACAATATTCACATAAGTTCTGTAATTATACCTTTGGAGATTTCACCCCCCTAAACCCTCAGGGCAAGGGCTTTAAGTTAGGTTCGTTCATTGTTTACCTACTTTCCAAAAAGACGAAGGGAGTTCGAGTGAACCTTTCAGTGAATGAGAAGGGAATTTTTGAACTAAATCATAACTGGTTTTGTGTATACGGGTTGCCAAAAGGATGTAAATCAGGAAATCTTCGCCATATTTAATTCAGAATTTTCAGAAAATGATGAGGGAGATGATCAATTGATTGAAAGTTTTGACTGAATAATCAAATTTTGTCCAAAATTTTGCTGACAATCCAATATTTTAATTCTCAAACAGAAAACTGAAAAAGCGGGAAGTTACCAACTAATTACAAGTATTAGTAGAGACACCAATGAATAATTCTCAATTCCCCTTCTAATGAACATCTGGAATTATCCAGAGGAATTTTGGATGGGAATTATCCGGGAGGGATTTTCCGCAAGCTTGAAATCAACGGGTGGAATGCGTGTAGGCCCACAACTCACATATGTTTATTAATTCATTAATTTTCACCCTTTGAGACTTTTCCAATGTGTGGAGTGTGTAAACACTCCACATGGAGTGCATGTATATAACGCTGATATTCATTTTCTTTGGACTGACACGGAGTTTTACGCATCCGTCGATTTGTTTACAAATGGCTCTCATATTCCCCTATCAAGTGGCCCTTTTTCGTTCTCAGATTACGGTAATAAAACTCCCACATGAAAATTTTCATCTTACCTCTATATGAAACTTGAAACAGAGACCTCGGACACAAGAAATCATCGAACCATTTGCCATTTTTGGCACTACCTCCATGGCTTATTTCCTAGACCTTGTATCCAGAAGACGAGGGGATGAATACAGGAGGGAAGGGAGCTCGGTCAAGAGACAAAATAACACTTCGTGTATGAGGACCAAAAATGTATCCCGGGAAGGTATTGCCAAGACACTATGCTTACCTTTTTTTTTGGGGGGGGGGGGCTTAGAAGACTTTATACCCATAAAAAAATCTGACAAATCAACGCTTTGCAATTAGTTTAAGTTTTCAATCTCTTTTTTCATTGGCTTTAGTTTTTGAAAATTTAAAGCCATGTCTGTATTTTTCCAAGGAACAGATTTATAGACCTTCAAAACCTTATTTATTAATTAATACCAAATACGGTAAGCTTTCAAGCTTGTCGCAATAAATATAATAAATAGAAGTTATGACAACATAATACACAACATAATACATAATACAACTGACAACATAGTACACACCTATAAATCGATGAAAATAACGACTACAACAAACACTGACAAATAATACTATAAATTATTTAAAAATGATTTACTTTGAAAATTTGTTTCTGCTAGTCTTGTTTTGAATTTATTTATGTCATCTGTTAGAAATGTTTTAGGTGGAAGGTCATTCCATGGCTTCTACACCCTGCTGTAAAATGAATGTTGGCCTATTTTCCTTTTTGAAAGTGAGGGGTACAATTTATGTGAGGGGTACTTATAGATTAGTATTGAGCAAAGAGCGACTATGCTTGTGTCTCACTTGAGCAGAACGTCTATTTCGTTAGCTGTCATTTTCGTAACACAAAGATCTTTAAAGATCATCAAAGTCCAGTGACCTCTGGAAGAAGAAGAGGCTGAGCAAAGTGCTTCAAAATATCTTCTCGTGGGATAATTAAGGCTCTGTGTGTATTCCCGAGAGTTTTATTCGCCTAGCTCAACTAATTCCCAAAAGCTCACAAAATAGAATTTTACCTCTACTAGTGAGGCCAGCTTTTAGTTTTAGATTTAAAGAAAATACAAGTTTAAACCTGGATATTCAATTTATAACTTTAAACCGATTTTTTTTTATTGCGAATTTACAATATAATGAGCATATGCAAATAGAAGTTTAGCAATACAACTGCGCGAAAATGCTATTCAAAATACAAATGTCTTGTCTTTCTTCTTTTTTTTTATTGAATCAATTCCTATTTTACTGAAAAATTTATCAGATGATATCGAAAATTCTTAATATTACCATAAAATATGCATATTACCAATTTATGGTGCAATAAAAACAATTAAGGTGCAATAAAAAGTGCAAATTCGTGTTTCAATTGCTTGACTAACTTTCCATAATGTCCATAAAACGCCAAATAGGACAGCCTTAAAACGCCAAAACAGTCATTAATACTTAAAAGCCGAGTACAAAATGTGCAAAAAATGTTCCAGGTTCCAAAAAAATGTACGGATTAGATGAAACTCAAACTTCTATTTGTATATGCTCATTATATTGTAAATCCACAATAAAAAAAAATGGCTTAAACTTATCAATTGTTAATAGATGGTTTGTAGATATGGAAAGCCACATTTTGTTAACTTGCGATCAAAACTTGACTAAAGGCCTTTTTTGCCCATCAGGAAGCCCGAAAGTTAGACTATAAACTTACATGTGTCGGATGACCTTTGTCTCATAATTCTTGAAGAGATATGGAATATCCACAAGCCAGTGGGAACGCCTCAGCTTCTTGCAATCCAGGTTTATCCCTGATTCGATATGATTTTCAGTCCAAAGAAATCCTCACTCTCTGCTGGTTTCTTACTCCTTAGACTTGGTGATGCAGGGGCAATTCGCAAATGGTTCGGTAAGGCTGGTCTTCCGTGGGAAATATATTTCTCCTTCACACCATCACGGTGGGCTTGACCACCCTTCAAGTTGAGCCCTCTCCTGTTCCTTTTTCTGTCCATTTTATCACTTCAACTGTCTTGGAATTGAAGCAACTAACAACTTGGTGATTCAGCTAATGGCAGATATAAATGATTGTAATAATCAAAAAATAGCATCCATTCGAGTTGAATAAATCGAATCGTAATTCAAAATTAATAGGGTTATTCAAGGTTCGCAATATCACAAGTATTTGTCTTTCACTTGCCGAAGTTGACTTAATACTAAGCAAAAAATAAAAAACGTCAAAGAAAATATATATACGACGCCTAACTATGACCTAACTTCGACCTGATTGCTTCTATAAGACACTGAAATGTAGTTACCTTTTCTCGGCTAGTCTGTCAATTAAGGTGGTTGACAGCACAGAAATTCCCAAAGCAGCAAGATTAGTCAAACGATAATTCCTTTGAACTGATTTTCATTGTTCTTCGAGCAGGGAGGCTAAAATATTTTTAGGGACTGGCCTTTCTTGTACTTAAATTAGACAATTCTGGTTCGATTAATAGAAAAAGCAGAATCCATGCTTCCTGATGATGTAAATTTCATCAAAACTGAATATCTCTATATCAGACTCAAATTGAAAGAAATCAAATAGTTTTTCTAAGATATCTGGGAAATTTGGTGTCGCTTTTAGTTTTCTCTCCTTTATTTAAATCTATTATCTAAGTTTTACGTGTTGTATCAAGACTGTAACATGACGGTGCTTAAAATGGCTCCAGCCCCGTAAAAGCCAAAAGATTCTGCAGATGCTCCATCTATTTCTTTGAATAATATATCATTTACCCTTCCATCCGAACTCTATAATAAAAATATTATTAAAATTCGTTGCAAAATTTTGCCCAAATTTAAACAGCGGCCAAATCTTGAGTTACCGAGAAAACCTTTATATATATTCCTTTTATTAACCAATAAAAAACTCTGTCAGTTACAAACAAACAAAATTAATTTTAAAAACAATTCCACAAAAGAAGTTGTCCAAAGAAAAGTAACGAGCTAACTTAAGCCTAAAACGAACATAAATCTCTATTAGTAAATCAAAGAAACCCAAAACGAATAGAAATTACCATAAAAATCAAGTAAAACCTAATACCAAGTGAACCTACCACAAACAGAAGTTTGGCCAGTACTTCTTATGCCTTCTAAAGACGGAAACGTCATTTACGCATTACTGAAAACAATATACATTTTAAACTTTTTCGCTTCGAAAGCAACTATCTATCGAGCAGACTGAAAACGCGTCTATTCAACGGTTTAGTAGTTCCCAGTTATGTATGGATGCGAAACATGGACACTGAAAACCGAAAACGAAGAATTCGAAAGCAACTATCTATCGAGCAGACTGAAAACACGTCTATTCAACGGTTTAGTAGTTCTCAGTTATGTATGGATGCGAAACATCGACACTGAAAACCGAAAACGAAGAATTCGAAAGCAACTATCTATCGAGCAGACTGAAAACGCGTCTATTCAACGGTTTAGTAGTTCCCAGTTATGTATGGATGCGAAACATCGACACTGAAAACCGAAAACGAAGAATTCGAAAGCAACTATCTATCGAGCAGACTGAAAACACGTCTATTCAACGGTTTAGTAGTTCCCAGTTATGTATGGATGTGAAACATGGACACTGAAAACCGAAAACGAAGAATTCCAAAGCAACTATCTATCGAGCAGACTGAAAACACGTCTATTCAACGGTTTAGTAGTTCCCAGTTATGTATGGATGCGGAACATCGACACTGAAAACCGAAAACGAAGAATTCCAAAGCAACTATCTATCGAGCAGACTGAAAACACGTCTATTCAACGGTTTAGTAGTTCTCAGTTATGTATGGATGCGAAACGTCGACACTGAAAACCGAAAACGAAGAATTCGAAAGCAACTATCTATCGAGCAGACTGAAAACGCGTCTATTCAACGGTTTAGTAGTTCCCAGTTATGTATGGATGCGAAACATCGACACTGAAAACCGAAAACGAAGAATTCGAAAGCAACTATCTATCGAGCAGACTGAAAACGCGTCTATTCAACGGTTTAGTAGTTCCCAGTTATGTATGGATGTGAAACATGGACACTGAAAACCGAAAACGAAGAATTCCAAAGCAACTATCTATCGAGCAGACTGAAAACACGTCTATTCAACGGTTTAGTAGTTCCCAGTTATGTATGGATGCGGAACATCGACACTGAAAACCGAAAACGAAGAATTCCAAAGCAACTATCTATCGAGCAGACTGAAAACACGTCTATTCAACGGTTTAGTAGTTCTCAGTTATGTATGGATGCGAAACATCGACACTGAAAACCGAAAACGAAGAATTCGAAAGCAACTATCTATCGAGCAGACTGAAAACGCGTCTATTCAACGGTTTAGTAGTTCCCAGTTATGTATGGATGCGAAACATCGACACTGAAAACCGAAAACGAAGAATTCGAAAGCAACTATCTATCGAGCAGACTGAAAACGCGTCTATTCAACGGTTTAGTAGTTCCCAGTTATGTATGGATGCGAAACATCGACACTGAAAACCGAAAACGAAGAATTCGAAAGCAACTATCTATCGAGCAGACTGAAAACGCGTCTATTCAACGGTTTAGTAGTTCCCAGTTATGTATGGATGCGAAACATGGACACTGAAAACCGAAAACGAAGAATTCCAAAGCAACTATCTATCGAGCAGACTGAAAACACGTCTATTCAACGGTTTAGTAGTTCTCAGTTATGTATGGATGCGAAACATGGACACTGAAAACCGAAAACGAAGAATTCGAAAGCAACTATCTATCGAGCAGACTGAAAACGCGTCTATTCAACGGTTTAGTAGTTCCCAGTTATGTATGGATGCGAAACATCGACACTGAAAACCGAAAACGAAGAATTCGAAAGCAACTATCTATCGAGCAGACTGAAAACGCGTCTATTCAACGGTTTAGTAGTTCCCAGTTATGTATGGATGCGAAACATCGACACTGAAAACCGAAAACGAAGAATTCGAAAGCAACTATCTATCGAGCAGACTGAAAACGCGTCTATTCAACGGTTTAGTAGTTCCCAGTTATGTATGGATGCGAAACATGGACACTGAAAACCGAAAACGAAGAAAACTTATAGCTTTCGAGATGAGATGCTTCCGTTGCATCGCTAGAATTAATCACACCGATCACATCACAAATATGGAAGTACGCCATAGGCTCCAGTCGACTGAAACCCTTCTCAGTAACAACAAGAAATAGCAACTGCGCTGGTTCGGTCGAGTCAAACGCATGGAGCCAAGCCGCCTCCCGAGAATTACACTTGAAGGATCTCTGCATGGCTTTTGTCCACGACAATATTAAGTTACAATGTTAAGTTAGCCCCGTTATCCCGTACATCACCTGATAGAATAACATACCGAGCTCTTATACATGAGCTAGCTGGTGGAGTGGCCCCGAAACGTCCAACGAGAATGTTAGGGACCTAAGTAAATCCCAACTTGCTGTGACGATCTACTTTTCTTTAACTCGTTTCAGTGGCTATTATTATATCGTTTATATATCGATATTAACGATATTATATCGCTATTAATCGATATTAACGATATTATATATCGTTTCAGTGGCTCGTTCTTGGCTATTATTCTGATCTTCTTTCTATTTTGTTGATGTCATGACAAATAGAAACATACAGCTTGAAATAAAATTGTTTACAGTAAAGCGTAAATGACGTTATTGTTGTTAGAGGGTATAGAGGACGTTAGCCGAACTCCTCTTTATGGTATTTTTTGCTCGTTTTAAGGTTGACTTGGCAATTTTCTGTTATAACCAATGTTATTGTGTTAGATCTATTCAAGTTTATGGTAGTTTCTGTTGTCGTAGCTTTGACATGACTGTTTATTGTATTTCCTGTTCGTTTTTGGTTTCATTTATTGATTGCGAATTATGTTCGTTGTATGCTTGAATTATTGTTTGACTTTCTTTTTGCTCTTCTTAGGTGTAATGTAGCTCTTAACTTTTCTTTGAATAGATTCTTTGCAGGAAAAGTTTTTATTTTTTAATTTATATAATTTGAAAGAGGCGAAAACTGCGAGAATAGGAACGGTTTTATTTATTAAAACTTTCATAGAGAGAATATGCTTGCCAGAAAGAAAAACTTCTATTTTGTGAAGTTTACGTAATAGTCTATTTCGAAAAAGCGGATGCCCTCGCTGGAAATACTAGATATCTGTAAACTGGGAATGCTATTGCAATATTCTAATTCTCTGAGATTATTATAGAAGTATATCTCTAATGCAACTTCTTTCATAGCAGTGCCCTAGGCTGAATTTCTTGTATTGATGTAATTGTATTGATTTGTTTTTACTTGGTATTACCGAAAATGTTTTTCTTTTTTTCTAGTAATTCTTCTTTATATTTTTCTCTTCATTTTCTGCTTTTTTTTTAAAATAAGATTGTATAAAAAATATATTAGATAATTTTTTTCTTAACGCAACTGAGCCCTATTATGCTTCTTTTATTGCTAGTGTCTTGAAATCGTATTCGATGCTTGTTAGATCCCTGAAGTATTAGTGATTTCTTTCAGGTCCACTTTAACCCCTCTCTTTTTGTCTAAATTTATTGTCTTTAAGGTCTAAAAACTGAAGAGCTTCCAGAAGAAGGTCCATCTACCTCAAATTCAATTAGAGGCTACGTCTCTAACATAGAAAGTCCTGAACGTCTCAAATGCAGAAAGAGCTTAGTGTCACTTACGCGTACCATTGCTGACCAAGATGCTGTAAAACCTCCTGTAATCCCTGTTGTAGATGAGACAAATTGTGTCGCTCCAGCTAAACGAGACATTTTGATAACGCACTCAGAACTCCCAAGTATCTATTTCAGAGCAGATTGTGGTATCAGCTGTGACAGTCGGGCAGAAAGTAGAAGCAGTGAGACAAATAGTACTGGTGTTGAAGGTTCACGTCCTCTTGAATTAACTGGACAATTTAGTGAAATTCCAGATGAAGGTTTGTCGAAATATGATATAACGTCTGATATTAACCTGAGTAATGTTGCTGCTCCATCGTTCGTTGATTCTGAAAACATGTACGGGTCACCAAATTCTGATTTGAGCCGAACGAGTTCAATTCCCACTTTTGATTTTACAAAATCATTCTTTAAGGGTAGTAGCTTGTCTAGGAATATCGAAGATAACTGTGAGATAAAGGTTTTGACAAGTTCCTTGGAAGAGCGAATGCCGTGCCCGACTCAAACAATTCCTATACTAAGAGCAGAGGGCGAAGGAGTTGATTCCAGTAAAAGGGATGATGGGCTTAGGTTAAACACTGATGAAAACATCATTAGCAACAAAGCAGGTGCTGAATCATCAGCAGCTGAAGAGCATGCTCCATCCTCCAAAAGAGGAGACAACCAGCTGCTACACTCACTGCCGAGTAGATTGCTTGTTGCAGACAAATGTAGCAAACAAGTTCAAACAACTAGCGTGTATGGGACAAAAACAGCCTATGAGATATTTCAACATGAGTGCAGTAATGATTGTTCTACAGTAGATGCTATAACAACGTGTACTACTAAAAAAAACTGCGTTCCTCAATCACCGAAAAATATTAAGAAAGGAGTTATATCAACGTCCACAGCAAGAAAAGATAATAAAACAACAAGGAAGTTCTCGAATCTTTCTGTGTCGAGTCTTCCGAGGAATAGTATGTCCGGATTTTCAATGCTTGAAATAACTAAGAGTGTACTTACATCACAGTATGTACAGGATCGAGCAGCATTGAGGATTAGTGAGGCTACAGAGGAAAATTCTGATGAGCCACAAACCTCCTCTAATATTGAAGGAAGTTGTAGTGAAAGATGTGGAAGTTGGAATGCTGATGATTTTAAAAAGCTGTATGCCAACACAACTAATGCGGACACCCTAGAATTAATGAAAAGAGTTAAGAAACATATATCTGGAAAGACTGGAGATGAGGGCAATAAAGCTGAATCCAAAGATAGAAAGGAGCATCCAAGGGGTATCGATTCTATCCAGCACAGTCAGGCGTATGCCACACGTGACTCTGGTTTTACAAGTGACAAATTTGGTCCGTCTCTGTCTGATGGAAGAAGTTCAAAATCGATATGCTGGGACAACAAAGGTCCTAAAACAGATCCATTAAATCGGCACTCCTCTCGTGTTACACCAAATCACCACCATTTAATCACACGGTCTACAAGTCTTACCACTTCTTCGTTACCGGCACCAGAATCTACCGTTTTCAATAAAACAGAGATGAGACCTCTGGAGATAAGTAACACTGTCTTACAGGTTAATAAATCCGTCCTGTTCTGGGACTTAAACTATGGGACTGATCTTCAGCAAGGTTTCCTCGTCCGCAACCCCAACCAAAGAAATCTACTTGTCACAGCCTACACTAAAGAATCAAAAGACTTTTTAATAAATGGTGATAGTGATTCACTTATTTCTTTAAATTCATTAGAAACCAAGTCTGTGGCTATAAAATTCCAACCTGTAAAGGCTGGGCTTCAGCAGGCTCGGCTGAATTTGAAGCCTAAATCGGAGCAAAGAGCATCTATTGGCTGTAAATTTACGTTGAACTTGATTGGCTTTTCTGGTGATGCAAATTTTGAACTTGAATCTGGAAATGAAAAGTGGGTTATCGGTTGCTCTTCTAGTAAATCTGAAACCAAGGCTATGTCTGAGGAAATCGCGAATGGCTGGTTTGAAACTAAGTTTTCAGTCAAGAATGTTGGCAGTGTTTCAGGATTTGTTGCTCTACTGCTATATAAAGGTAGGGGTCTATTTTTTCTTTTCAGTGGTATAAGCAGTGTTTGAAACAGTTGATAAATTTGTAAGATAAAAAAAAATACTGTAGTTCCATTATGAAAAAAAAGAGTCTAGTGGCTCTCTAGTATTAAATTCAAAGGCTGGCGCTTGGGGTATAATTTAGACCCCTTGGTTTGGTTTAATACCTCTTTTACGTTCCGCTTATGACATTCCCCTCTCTCCTTTTTTTCTTTTCCTTTTTTTTTATTTTTTCTTTTCAGTGGTATAAGCAGTGTTTGAAACAGTAGATAAATTTGTAAGATAAAAAAAAAACAAACATTAGTTCCGTTATGAAAAAAAATACAGTCTAGTGGCTGTCTAGTATTAAATTCAAAGGCTGGCGCTTTGGGTATAATTTAGACCCCTCGGTTTGGTTTAATACCCCTTTTACGCTCTGCTTATGATATTCCCCTCTCCCTTTTTATTTTTTTTAAACCTCTTCGAGAATCATACCTATAATGGATATCTTAAAGTAACAAGGATAGTGTAAGTGTTTAAATTGTTTAGGGGGAAATTTAGTCAACCATATATATAGGACGCATTAGGGACTAATTTTTTAGTAAAAAGTCCATCATATGCAGGTTTTTTCAGTAGCTGGTGCTAATTTTGAAAACTAAACGTTGGCGAAAAATTTAAAACATAGCGCTAAGCAGCTTAATGAGGTGTAACTTTCAATTGAAAGAGTAGTTGTCTTTGGGAATCAATAGTTTATAATGTTTGAATTTTTACAGACAAAAGCGTTGTCAAAATTAACTAATTGTTTTTGCCTATTCATTTTCATGTTTTTTTGCTTATTTATTTTTGCTTATTCATTTTCATGGTTTACGTGGCAAGGCTGATTTAATTAAAAAAACTAAACGTTGGCGAAAAATTTAAAACATGGCGCTAAGCAGCTTAATGAGGTGTAACTTTCAATTGAAAGAGTAGTTGTCTTTGGGAATCAGTAGTTTATAATGATTGAATTTTTACAGACAAAAGCGTTGTCAAAATTAACTAATTGTGTTTGCCTATTCATTTTCATGTTTTTTTTGCTTATTTATTTTTGCTTATTCATTTTCATGGTTTACGTGGCAAGGCTGATTTAATTAAAAAAACTAAACGTTGGCGAAAAATTTAAAACATAGCGCTAAGCAGCTTAATGAGGTGTAACTTTCAATTGAAAGAGTAGTTGTCTTTGGGAATCAGTAGTTTATAATGTTTGAATTTTTACAGACAAAAGTATTGTCAAAATTAACTAATTGTGTTTGCCTATTCATTTTCATGTTTTTTTTTGCTTATTTATTTTTGCTTATTCATTTTCATGGTTTACGTGGCAAGGCTGATTTAATTAAAAAAAAACTATACGTTGACGAAAAATTTAAAACATAGCGCTAAGCAGCTTAATGAGGTGTAACTTTCAATTGAAAGAGTAGTTGTCTTTGGGAATCAGTAGTTTATAATGTTTGAATTTTTACAGACAAAAGCGTTGTCAAAATTAACTAATTGTTTTAGCCTATTCATTTTCATGTTTTTTTTGCTTATTTATTTTTGCTTATTCATTTTCATGGTTTACGTGGCAAGGCTGATTTAATTAAAAAAACTAAACGTTGACGAAAAATTTAAAACATAGCGCTAAGCAGCTTAATGAGGTGTAACTTTCAATTGAAAGAGTAGTTGTCTTTGGGAATCAATAGTTTATAATGTTTGCATTTTTACAGACAAAAGCGTTGTCAAAATTAACTAATTGTGTTTGCCTATTCATTTTCATGTTTTTTTTGCTTATTTATTTTTGCTTATTCATTTTCATGGTTTACGTGGCAAGGCTGATTTAATTAAAAAAAACTAAACGTTGTCGAAAAATTTAAAACATAGCGCTAAGCAGCTTAATGAGGTGTAACTTTCAATTGAAAGAGTAGTTATCTTTGGGAATCAATAGTTTATAATGTTTGCATTTTTACAGACAAAAGCGTTGTCAAAATTAACTAATTGTGTTTGCCTATTCATTTTCATGTTTTTTTTGCTTATTTATTTTTGCTTATTCATTTTCATGGTTTACGTGGCAAGGCTGATTTAATTAAAAAAAAACTAAACGTTGGCGAAAAATTTAAAACATAGCGCTAAGCAGCTTAATGAGGTGTAACTTTCAATTGAAAGAGTAGTTGTCTTTGGGAATCAGTAGTTTATAATGTTTGAATTTTTACAGACAAAAGCGTTGTCAAAATTAACTAATTGTTTTAGCCTATTCATTTTCATGTTTTTTTTGCTTATTTATTTTTGCTTATTCATTTTCATGGTTTACGTGGCAAGGCTGATTTAATTAAAAAAACTAAACGTTGACGAAAAATTTAAAACATAGCGCTAAGCAGCTTAATGAGGTGTAACTTTCAATTGAAAGAGTAGTTGTCTTTGGGAATCAATAGTTTATAATGTTTGCATTTTTACAGACAAAAGCGTTGTCAAAATTAACTAATTGTGTTTGCCTATTCATTTTCATGTTTTTTTTGCTTATTCATTTTCATGGTTTACGTGGCAAGGCTGATTTAATTAAAAAAAACTAAACGTTGACGAAAAATTTAAAACATAGCGCTAAGCAGCTTAATGAGGTGTAACTTTCAATTGAAAGAGTAGTTATCTTTGGGAATCAATAGTTTATAATGTTTGCATTTTTACAGACAAAAGCGTTGTCAAAATTAACTAATTGTGTTTGCCTATTCATTTTCATGTTTTTTTTGCTTATTTATTTTTGCTTATTCATTTTCATGGTTTACGTGGCAAGGCTGATTTAATTAAAAAAAACTAAACGTTGACGAAAAATTTAAAACATAGCGCTAAGCAGCTTAATGAGGTGTAACTTTCAATTGAAAGAGTAGTTATCTTTGGGAATCAATAGTTTATAATGTTTGCATTTTTACAGACAAAAGCGTTGTCAAAATTAACTAATTGTGTTTGCCTATTCATTTTCATGTTTTTTTTTGCTTATTTATTTTTGCTTATTCATTTTCATGGTTTACGTGGCAAGGCTGATTTAATTAAAAAAAAACTAAACGTTGGCGAAAAATTTAAAACATAGCGCTAAGCAGCTTAATGAGGTGTAACTTTCAATTGAAAGAGTAGTTGTCTTTGGGAATCAGTAGTTTATAATGTTTGAATTTTTACAGACAAAAGCGTTGTCAAAATTAACTAATTGTTTTAGCCTATTCATTTTCATGTTTTTTTGCTTATTTATTTTTGCTTATTCATTTTCATGGTTTACGTGGCAAGGCTGATTTAATTAAAAAAACTAAACGTTGGCGAAAAATTTAAAACATAGCGCTAAGCAGCTTAATAAGGTGTAACTTTCAATTGAAAGAGTAGTTATCTTTGGGAATCAATAGTTTATAATGTTTGCATTTTTACAGACAAAAGCGTTGTCAAAATTAACTAATTGTTTTTGCCTATTCATTTTCATGTTTTTTTGCTTATTTATTATTACGCATATGAGGCTCTCTCTCTCTCTCTCTCTCTCTCTCTCTCTCTCTCTCTCTCTCTCTCTCTCTCCCTCTCTCTCTCTCTCTCTCTCTCTCTCTCTCTCTCTCTCTCTCTCTCTCTCTCTCTCTCTCTCTCTCTCTCTTTCTGTTTGCCTTCTAATCGGTTGATCCAGCTTTTTTATTTCAATGTTAAATGAAACTGTTCTATTTCAGATAAAGCAGGTTCTGAACCTCTGTCGCCCTTGTATGGATTTTCACATCCTCAGTCTCATCTGCTTGACCCTGGCAAGTCTTCAGAGTTTATCGTAAGAATCCAAGAGAAAGCATATCTATACGTCCACACTATGGCCAATTTTTACCGCCAGGCTTTTAAAAGGTTTCTTTTCGCTTTCTATTTCAACCGTTAAGGGCTGGGCACACGAAACCTTTTTCGGCACCGAAATGCAAAGAAAATGGCAGCGATTTGAGCATGAAAAATCAATGGTTTCCGTTACCGATTTACAAAAACGGCCCCAAGTTTCGTCGCGATCATAATAAAAAAAATGTCTTTCCTGAGCTGTTTAAGTCCTCAAAGGCCCCCTCTCTTCAGCAGGAAAATTAAAATAACTAAGTTGACATCATTTAATTTCATTTAATAACGGGTTATTCAAGGAAACAAACAACAACAAAAACAACCAAAGAAAACACTAAAAAAAAGAGAACAATTAACTCTTCTTTTTTTTATTGCTTGCTTGTCCTATAAAAAATAAAAAAAAAATCTAAAAAAAAGATCATGCAACTATTGATAAACTGCAGTTGACTATTGTTTGTCCAGGATGTTCAGTTCTGAAAATCTCGCGCAAATGGTACTGTTTTTGAATCGGTATCGTTTGCCCGATGAGCTGCTGAAATCGACGTTGAAAAAAGTTACGCATGTTCGGCCCTTTAGCATAGAAAGTAGTCAGGGGCTTGAAAAAAATAGTGAAAACTTTTTTTACAAGTAATAGCTCCTTTTTTTCGGTTTTAGTTTTCTGTTTTCTCTTTGGTCTTAATTCGGTTTTTGCGAGTAAGCGGGTTAAAAACTTGAGTTGTGTTTCTGAAAAATGATTGTTGCATTTGTTTTAGGTTTTGGCTTACTTTTCTATTTTCTCCATGGTTTCATAAAGTTCGCCATTTTTTTTCTTTTTTTTTCTCGGCCTTAGTTGTCGTGCTGCGGGAAAACAGAGATTATAAACCGAAAATAAATAGAAGCAGGGAAATATTTCAGTTACAGGGATTTAATAAATTTGATTTAAATGCTTATAAATGCCGTTTCAGAAAATGCAGGATAACTATCATAAGTATGAACTGGGAGCCGGCGTCAACCCCCCTCCCCTAAAAATTTTCTCCCGGGAAATTCCCCCTCGGATAATTCCAACATACGCAAAATTGAGCAGTCAAAGAGAAAGTACAAAATAGGTCTTCAAAATGTCAATCAGATGACCTAAGGGGTAACAAAAGGACCAAATTTATAAAATAGCTTTAGGAGAGGCCGGTTGGTCTCCAATTACCTCCGAATTATAAAAAAGGGACTAGAACTCGCAATTTGTGATCAAATGAGCATCCTCCGAAATTTTGACGAAGAAAGAGATATCACATCATCGAAGAAAAGGATGTAAGAGTAGAGTCATCTCTTTTGTTTTCATTCGGCTGTTGCAAGAAAACGGGTTAAAAACTTGGGCTATCTTTCTGAAAATGATCGCTGTTTTTTTTTTAAGTTTTACCCTACTTTTCTGTTTTCTCCATGGCTTCATGAATTTGGCTGTTGCAAGAAAATGGGTCAAAAACCTGGGTTATCTTTTTGAAAACGATTGCTGTTTTTTTTTTTTTTTTTTTTTTTTTTTTTTTTTTTTTAAGTTTTACCCGTCATTTCTATTTTCTCCCTGGTTTTAAGAAGGTTGATTTTTTTTTTTTTTATTTCCCTGACCTTAGTTGTCTTTTTGTTGGAAGACGGAGATCATAAATCTAAAAAAAATCGAAGTGGGGATTATCTGTAATACAAGGATCTGGTAAATATATTTTAAATATTTTTTTAATGCTTAGAAATACCAAGCAAGGAAATACAAGCATTTCAGAAAATTCGGAAATAACTGTTTTTGGTAAGAACCGGAACGTCATTATCGAAATAAATTCCTGATACCGATTACCGATAAATTCCTGATACCGATACCGATCGGCTGTTGATTCGATTTCACTCTGCTTTTTCCGCTGAAATTATAGTAAGTTAACTTAAAAATAAATGTGTATTTTTAACTGCAAGGAAATTCCTTAAAGCACCAAGGGCATAAAAAAAATAAAATTGCACCCCGTGGTTCAGTCTTAGGTCTATTCGTGCCGGGATAGTGTCATTTTCTAAGATTTTTCGTCTTGTTGCTCCAAGGATATGAAATTTTCAGGGAAGTAGCCAATCTTTTTCCGTATTGCCACTTACAACCGTGAAAATAAATAAACAAAATTAACTCGATATTTTCTTTTTTGAATTTTTGGGCACTTGTTATTATAAATTTAAAATCAACTTTGTTTTTATTTTTGCCCCATCCCAAAATTTTGACTGCTACACCTTGAAAGAAAACCTTTTTAAACTGGTTGACGCCGTATGTTTTAGCTTATTTTGATTGTTTTTCTCAAGTTTTTTTTTGATATTATAATACGGCCAGTTTAATTGAGTGTAAATAATTAAAAAAAGGTTTGATAAAATTATTTTCTTTTTGTTATTTTTTTTCTCTCCATGTTTATTTCCCTT